>NC_134779.1:23977930-23992930 GCF_046742065.1 Oratosquilla oratoria | reverse complement strand
CGCCCTCCTAAGACGCGTGTCCACCTCCCCCCTCCCCCCTCCCCATTCCCCTCCTCCCTTACCCCCCTCCCCTCCCCCCATTCCCCCAAGCCTCCCCCCCCCAACCTCCCCCCCCAACAATTCTTTCCCTGTCTCTTTCGGCTCGCATCTACTAATGTCCCCCCCTCCTTCTCCTTCTCCTCCTCCTCCTCCATCACCTATTCCTCCCCTCTTACTCCACCATCTATTCCTCTTCATCTTACTCCACTACCTATTCCTCCTTATTCTCTTCCAACTCTTCCTAGTCCTCCTCTTCCTCCTCCTCCTCCAATTCCCCATCCTAGTCCTTCTCCTTCTCCTTCTCCTCCTCCTCCTCCTCTTTCTACGAGTAGTCTTCCTCTTCCTCCAATTCCTCTTTCTGGTTCTGGTTCTCTTCCTCCTCCTCCTCCTCCAACTCTTCTTCCTAGTCCCTGTCCTTCTCCTCCTCCAATTCCTGCTGCTCTTCCTAGTCATTCCCCTCCTCCTCCTGCTCCTCTTCCTAGTCATCCTCCTCTTCCTCCTCCTTGTTTTCCTTCTCTTACTCTCCTCTTCCTCTTATTGCTTCTCCACCTCCTTATTTATCATCCGTATCACCATCACCACCACCACAACCACCACAGTATCTATTTTCACCTCAATTTCCACCAATACACCCACCACCACAACCACCCTAACTAATAACCACTACCACTAACCCCACCGACATCGCTCCCACAAACCCCACCAACTCCAACCAACATCGCTTCCACAACAACCACAACCTCAATCAACTTCCAACACTAACCACCAGCTCAATCAACCTCCACCACCACCAGCTCAATCAACCTCCACCACCACCTCAATCAACCTCCACCTCCACCACCTATATCAACCTCCATCACCACCACCTCAATCAACCTCCACCGCCACCACCTCAATCAACCTCCATCACCACCACCTCAATCAACCTCCACCACCACCACCACCACCACCACCACCACCACCACCTCAATTAACCTCCTCCACCACCACCTCAGTCAACCCTCCACCACCACCACCTCAATCAACCTCCACCACCACCTCCACCTCAATCAACCTCCACCACCACCCCAATCAACCTTTACTACCACCTCAATCAGCCTCCACCACCACCACCATCCAATGCACTCGTAAAGACCCACACATAACCTAAACTCAATTATACCCAAATAAAACACCCAAAACACAGCAAACGAAACAGAGACGACGAGTCTCGTTCTTCACGAAAACATAAACCCACTTCAGCCTCACACGAGCCTCTTCTCTCCTGAATAAAATCATGTGGCGCCAAAGGAAGTATAGATGAGGGACCATGATCTATCGATGCTTCTTTATCACCTATATTCTGGTGAAAGGAAAAAATTCGAATTGAAGTCCAAATGGAATGTAAACAGGAGGAGCGATGACAGAAAAAAAAAAAAGAATAGATCAAAGGGAGGAAAGAGAAATTAATAGAAAAATGGCTAAAGCGAATGACAGAGAGAACGAGGGGCGAGAGGGAGAGCTATTTGTATAAAGAGAAGAGATACAAAGATATATAGAAACAAAGATGGATTGATATTATATATATTTATGCACACACACACACACACACACACACACACACACACACACACACACACACACACACACACACACACACACACACACACACACCCGCACACACACACACACCCGCACACACACACACCCGCACACACACACACCCGCACACACACACACACCCGCACACACACACACACCCGCACACACACAATATTATATATATATATATATATATATATATATATATATATATATAAAGAGAGAGAGAGAGAGAGAGAGAGAGAGAGAGAGAGAGAGAGAGAGAGAGAGAGAGAGAGAGAGAGAGAGAGAGAGAGAGAGAGAGAGAGAGAATAAAAGAACGAACAAAAAGGAATGGATGAGAAGGAAAGAGAAACACATTTTTGAGAGAACTAGAGGGGAAACAAAGAAGAAAATGTCGAAAAGAGGGGAATAACAGAAAATGACAAACAAAAACAAACAAACAAACAAAAGAAACACGCACAAAGAACTAGAGGGAGAGGACTCGAACAAATGGCAAGATGCAAGCGATTTGAAAAATGGTGAAGAATGAAAAAAAAAAAATTATGGAAGTGGTAGTGGAGTAGGGGAGGTGGTAGTGGAGTAGGGGAGGTGGTAGTGGAGTAGGGGAGGTGGTAGTGGAGTAGGGGAGGTGGTAGTGGAGTAGGGGAGGTGGTAGTGGAGTAGGGGAGGTGGTAGTGGAGTAGGGGAGGTGGTAGTGGAGTAGGGGAGGTGGTAGTGGAGTAGGGGAGGTGGAGTAGCGGAGGTGGAGAATGGAGGAGTACTCGATGGGAGTGAAGATGGACAAATGCCTTTTGGCCATAGCCACTCCATGTTGGAATTTGCATAAATCCCCCTCCCACTCCCTCCCTCACTCACTCCCCCCCCCCGTCCTCGTTCCCCCTCTGCCTCCCTCCCTCCCTCCCCCACTCCCTCCCCCTTCCCCTCTTAGTCACTCTTTCTTTCGGCATTCTTCAGATTTTCTTTGTTGTCTACTCACATTCTCTCTCTTCTCTTTGACCTCTTCTCTCTCTTTCGCTCTTATTTCCTTCTCCTTTCCCGATCTTTCCTCACCCTCCTTACTCTCCTCTCCCTCCTCCTCCTCCTCCTCCTCTTCCAGCTCTTCTCACTCCATTTCATCCTCTTCATACTTCACTTCCTCTGTCGTTTTATTTCATCTCTTCTGGAGTAAAATGAGCTTAGAACTCTTCGTGTCAACTTCCTTTTGAAGTCTCAGCTTTCGTCTCTCCTCTCGTCTCTCTTGTCTCTCCTCTCTTCCTTTGTCTCTTCAGTCTGTGTATTTGATTAATTGTGGTATACAAGGAAGACGCAATACTCGTGTGGTTTCGTCTCCTACTCTGCAATGATCAAACCGCGCGCGCGTGTGGATGTATGTAAATGTGCGTGTATGCGCACGTTTGCGTATGTGCGTACGTGCGTGTATACGTGTGCATGTGTGTACATGTAAGCACGTGTGTGCGATTGTGTGTGTGTGTGTGTACGTGCGTATGTGTGTGTGTACGCGCGAATGTGTACGTGTGTGTGTGTGTGCGTGCGAATGTGTACGTGTGTGTGCGTGCGAATGTGTACGTGTGTGTGTACGTGCGAATGTGTACGTGTGTGTGTACGTGCGAATGTGTACGTGTGTATGTGTACGTGTGTGTGTACGTGCGAATGTTTACGTATGTGTGTGTGTGTACGTGCGAATGTTTACGTATGTGTGTGTGTGTGTACGTGCGAATGTTTACGTATGTGTGTGTGTGTGTTTGTGTACGTGCGTGTGTACGTGCGTGTGTACGTGCGTGTGTACGTGCGTGTGTACGTGCGTGTGTACGTGGGTGTGTACGTGTGTGTGTGTACGTGTGTGTGTGTACGTGTGTGTGTGTACGTGTGTGTGTGTGTGTGTGTGCACGTGTGTGTGTGTACGTGTGTGTGTGTGTACGTGTGTGTATGTGTACGTGTGTGTGTGCACGCGTATGTGTGTACCTGTGTGTGTGTACGTGTGTGTGTATACGTGTGTATATGTGTATACGTGTGTGTGTGTGTGTGTGTGTGTGTGTGTGTGTGTGTGTGTGTGTGTGTGTGTGTACGTGTGTGTGTGTACGTGTGTGTGTGTACGTGTGTGTGTGTACGTGTGTGTGTGTACGTGTGTGTGTGTACGTGTGTGTGTGTACGTGTGTGTGTGTACGTGTGTGTGTGTACGTGTGTGTGTGTGTGTGTGTGTGTGTGTGTGTGTGTGTGTGTGTGTGTGTGTGTGTGTGTGTGTGTGTGTGTGTGTGTGTGTGTGTGTGCATGTGCATGCCTACATGCGTGAAAAAGCTTCCATAGGAGGTTACTGGAATCTTTGTGGGTGGAAAAAAATAATAAAAATAAATAAATCCAAAAAATAAATAAATAGCCAAGATTAACAACCAAAATTCCTTCGTTACCGTGGTTTGATCAAACAAGGGTCGCGATCGACTTAATCTCTATTCACAACCACGACCACAACCCTCAGCTGGTAGACGATAACCACTGGGCAAGGACCTTAACAAAACATGTAACCCGCTACATGTAATTAAACTGTCAAACTTTCTTAATACACAACTTCCCATTCTTGAGAAAAATATTTGTTCTCTCGTTTTTTGTTCTCTCGTTTTTGTTCTCTCTCTCTCTCTCGTTCTCTCTCTCTCTCTCTCTCTCTCTCTCTCTCTCTCTCTCTCTCTCTCTCTCTCGCTTTTCCTCTCTCTCTCTCGCTTTTCCTCTCTCTCTCTCGCTTTTCCTCTCTCTCTCTCGCTTTTCCTCTCTCTCTCTCTCTTTTTCTCTCTCTCTCTCTCTCTCTCTCTCTCTCTCTCGCTTTTCCTCTCTCTCTCTCGCTTTTCCTCTCTCTCTCTCGCTTTTCCTCTCTCTCTCTCGCTTTTCCTCTCTCTCTCTCGCTTTTCCTCTCTCTCTCTCGCTTTTCCTCTCTCTCTCTCGCTTTTCCTCTCTCTCTCTCGCTTTTCCTCTCTCTCTCTCGCTTTTCCTCTCTCTCTCTCGCTTTTCCTCTCTCTCTCTCGCTTTTCCTCTCTCTCTCGCTTTTCCTCTCTCTCTCTCGCTTTTCCTCTCTCTCTCTCGCTTTTCCTCTCTCTCTCTCGCTTTTCCTCTCTCTCTCTCGCTTTTCCTCTCTCTCTCTCGCTTTTCCTCTCTCTCTCTCGCTTTTCCTCTCTCTCTCTCGCTTTTCCTCTCTCTAGCTTTTCCTCTCTCTCGCTTTTCCTCTCTCTCTCTCGCTTTTCCTCTCTCTCTCTCGCTTTTCCTCTCTCTCTCTCGCTTTTCCTCTCTCTCTCTCGCTTTTTCTCTCTCTCTCTCTCTTTTACTCTCTCTCTCTCGCTTTTCCTCTCTCTCTCTCGCTTTTCCTCTCTCTCTCTCGCTTTTCCTCTCTCTCTCTCGCTTTTCCTCTCTCTCTCTCGCTTTTCCTCTCTCTCTCTCGCTTTTCCTCTCTCTCTCTCGCTTTTCCTCTCTCTCTCTCGCTTTTCCTCTCTCTCTCTCGCTTTTCCTCTCTCTCGCTTTTCATCTCTCTCTCTCTCTCTTTGCCTCTCTCTCTCTCGCTTTTCCTCTCTCTCTCGCTTTTCCTCTCTCTCTCTCGCTTTTCCTCTCTCTCTCTCGCTTTTCCTCTCTCTCTCTCGCTTTTCCTCTCTCTCTCTCGCTTTTCCTCTCTCTCTCTCGCTTTTCCTCTCTCTCGCTTTTCCTCTCTCTCTCTCGCTTTTCCTCTCTCTCTCTCGCTTTTCCTCTCTCTCTCTCGCTTTTCCTCTCTCTCTCTCGCTTTTCCTCTCTCTCTCTCGCTTTTCCTCTCTCTCTCTCGCTTTTCCTCTCTCTCTCTCGCTTTTCCTCTCTCTCTCGCTTTTCCTCTCTCTGTCGCTTTTCCTCTCTCTCTCTCGCTTTTCCTCTCTCTCTCTCGCTTTTTCTCTCTCTCTCTCGCTTTCTCTCTCTCTCTCGCTTTTCTCTCGCTCTCTCGCTTTCTCGCTCTCTCTCTCTCTCTTTCTCTCTCTCTCTCTCGCTTGTGCTCTCTCTCTCTCGCTTTTCCTCTCTCTCTCTCGCTTTTCCTCTCTCTCTCTCGCTTTTCCTCTCTCTCTCTCTCGCTTTTCCTCTCTCTCTCTCGCTTTTCCTCTCTCTCTCTCGCTTTTCCTCTCTCTCTCTCGCTTTTCCTCTCTCTCTCTCGCTTTTCCTCTCTCTCTCTCGCTTTTCCTCTCTCTCTCTCGCTTTTCCTCTCTCTCTCTCGCTTTTCCTCTCTCTCTCTCGCTTTTCCTCTCTCTCTCTCTCTCGCTTTTCCTCTCTCTCTCGCGCTTTTCCTCTCTCTCTCTCGCTTTTCCTCTCTCTCTCGCGCTTTTCCTCTCTCTCTCTCGCTTTTCCTCTCTCTCTCTCGCTTTTCCTCTCTCTCTCTCTTTTCCTCTCTCTCTTTCTTCCTTTTCCTCTCTCTCTCTCTTTTTTTCTCTCTCTCTCTCGCTTTCCTCTCTCTCTCTCGCTTTTCCTCTCTCTCTCTCGCTTTTCCTCTCTCTCTCTCGCTCTTTCCTCTCTCTCTCGCTCTTCCTCTTTCTCGCCCTTTCCTCTCTCTCGTCTTTCCTCTCTTTCGCTCTTTCCTCTCTCTCCCTCTCTCTCTCCCTCTCTTCCACTGTCCGTCTCTATCTGTATTCCTCTCTATATCTCTATCTCTGTTTCCTTCCTCCTCTCTCTATCTCCCTCCCCTTCTGTCTTCCTCGCCCTCTCTATCTCCCTACCCGTCTCTCTATCTCCCTACCCGTCTCTCTATCTCCCTACCCGTCTCTCTATCTCCCTCCCCGTCTCTCTATCTCCCTCCCCCTTTCTTTATCTCCCTCCTCTCTCCCTCGCTCCCTCCCTCTCCCTCTCTCCTTCGCTCCCTCTCTATTCCAAATCCTACGAGTATGTACCTCTGAAACCTCACAATCTATGTCCTATGGTCACTTTCTCCTCTCTAACCTCTTCCCTCCCATTCTTCCCTCCTGGGGGGGGGGGCTTTCCCTCTCTGTTTACGATTCCACGAAGTTCTGAAAACCAACAATCTCTCTTTTACAGTCACTTCTCCCTCGACGAGCCTCCTGTATATATATATATATATATATATATATATATTATATATATATATATATATAATATATTATATATATATATATATATATTATATATATATATATATATATATATATATATATTATATATATATACATATAAAACCCTAAAACTATCACTGCTGGTCCCCATACTTTCCCTCGAACTTTGATATTCTCTATCTAAAACCCTAAAGATTTCCCTTTTTTTCGTTTTTCTTTTTTTTATACTCTTTTTTTCGTTTTTTTTTTTTACTCTTTTTACTCCTGTTTTTTACTCTTTTTACTCCTGTTTTTGTCTTTCACTGTTTTTACTCCTGTTATTTTTTCTTATCTTTTTACTCCCCCCCCCTTTTTTTTTTTTTTTTTTTTTTTTTTTACACACTGGAATTTCTTCATGGGGTTTCTGTCTCCTCTCTCTCTGCACTTCCTCTCTTTCGTTCCTTTTACTCTCCTTCACTTCTCTCTTTCTCTCTATGTCAACGCGGACTTCGTTTTCCGGTGGACCCTTCCACCCGTCAATCCATCATTCCTGCCTTATCTCCTCATAGAAACCTCCCCATGCAGTACTGTCCCTCCCCCCTCTTTCACACTCCCCTCCCCTCCCCCCTCTTCCCCGTCCCCTCCCCCCTCTTCCCCGTCCCCTCCCCCCCTCTTCTCCCTCCCCTCCCCCTCTTCTCCCTCCCCTCCCCCCTCTTCTCCCTCCCCTCCCCCTCTTCTCCCTCCCCTCCCCACTCTTTCCCCTCCCCTCCCCACCATCATCTATCGCTCCCATTCCCTTTCTATTCTACCTTTCCCATTCTTCCTCTTCCTCTCTTTTTCCTCTCTCTTTCCTCTCCCTCTCTTTGTCTTTTCTCCACCCACATCACACTCCCTATCTCCCTCTTCCTATTTCCCCTCCCCTCCTCCCTCTCCTCCTTCTTTCCTCTCTCTTCCTCCCCCTTTTCCTTTTCCTCTCACCTCCTCTCCCCTTCTTATCCTCACCTCCTCCCCCTCTTTCTCACTCCTCCAACTCTTCCTTATCCCCCCCTCATTCTCCCTCTTTCTGCTTCCCCTCTTCCTCTTCTCCTTCTTCCTCCTCCCCTCCTCCCCCTCTTTCTCACTCCTCCAACTCTTCCTTATCCCCCCCTCATTCTCCCTCTTTCTGCTTCCCCTCTTCCTCTTCTCCTTCTTCCTCCTCCCCTCCCCTCCTATTCCCTCTTCCTCCTCCGTTCCTCCCTCTTCCTCCTCCTCTCCTCCCTTTTACTCCTCCCCTACTCTCTCTCCTTCCCCTCTTCCTTTTTCCCCCTCCTCATTTCTCTTCCTGTTTCCCCTCTCTCTCCTCCCACTCTTCCGTTTCCCCCTCTTCCTTTCCCTCCTCCCCCTCTTTCTCATTCCCTCCCCCTTCTCCCCATCCCTCTCCTCTTCCTCTCTCCGCATCTCCTCTCTTCCTCTCTCCGTCTCTCCTATCTTCCTCTCTCCGTCTCTCCTATCTTCCTCTCTCCGTCTCTCCTATCTTCCTCTCTCCGTCTCTCCTATCTTCCTCTCTCCGTCTCTCCTATCTTCCTCTCTCCGTCTCTCCTATCTTCCTCTCTCCGTCTCTCCTATCTTCCTCTCTCCGTCTCTCCTCTCTTCCTCTCCGTCTCCCCTCTATCTCTCCGGCTCTCTCCTCTCCTCCGTCTCTATCTCCCTCTCTCCGTCTCTCCTATCTCCCTCTCTCTCTCTTCCTCTCTCCGTCTCTTCCTCTCTCCGCCTCTCCTATTTTCCTCTCTCCGTCTCTCCTATTTTCCTCTCTCCGTCGCTCCTATCTTCCTCTCTCCGTCTCTCCTCTCTTCCTATCTTCCTCTCTCCGTCTCTCCTCTCTTCCTCTCTTCCTCTCTCCGTCTCCCCTATCTTCCTCTCTCCGTCTCTCCTATTTCCTCTCTCCGTCACTCCTATCTTCCTCTCTCCGTCTCTCCTATCTTCCTCTCTCCGTCTCCCCTATCTTCCTCTCTCCGTCTCTCCTATTTCCTCTCTCCGTCACTCCTATCTTCCTCTCTCCGTCTCTCCTATCTTCCTCTCTCCGTCTCTCCTCTCTTCCTCTCTCCGTCTCTCCTATCTTCCTCTCTCCGTCTCTATCTTCCTCTCTCTCCCATTCCCTTTATCTCCCTCTTATTTTTTTTCGTTTTTTTTTTTCGTGTTCCCTATGTCCTTACTCCTTTTATGACCACGCCCTTCACAGAGTATATGGTCCATTGCCTTCGTAAAATCTTAGCCCTCATCATCGCCTTTGATATCCTTACTCTCTTATCGTAGCTTATGGTTTACTGTCAAGTCCTTCTCCTTTCATGATCCAATTTGCAGGTTCTCTTCAGGACGAACCTTAGCTTGCAGCTCTGTTCCAGGTCCTTACGCCAGTTTTTTTTTTTTTTTTTTTTTTTAACTTTAAAGTTCGTGGATGATTCCCTCCAGTCATCTTCCTCTTTTTTTTTTTTTTTTTGTCAGTTTGTCTTAGTCATTTTTTTCCTTTAGTTTTTTTGGGGTCTTAATTTTTTAACCTTTTTTTTCGTAATTTGGTCTTTTTTCTCTAATATTTTATCTATCTTCTTTATTTTGCCTTCGTAATTTTTTTTTTTTCCTTATTCGTTTTTTTCTTCGTTTGTGGGGGTCCTGATTTTTGCCTTTTTTTGTTTGTCATTGTAATTTTGTCTTATTTTTTCTATTTATTTTTATTTTTCTAATATATCGTTATTTTGCCTTCGCCTTTTTTCTTTAATTTTTTTTTTATGTGGTCTTAATTTTTGCCCTCTTTTTTTACATTTTCTCTAATTTCATATTCTTTTTCCTCTTTTTAATCTATTTTCATCATTTTGCCTTAGTCATTTATTTTTCTTTTGTTCATTATTTGTCATTTTTACACCATGACCTCAGGTTCTCTTCAGTTCATTATTCTTCTCGCACAACGATAAGCAAAGTACTTCTTTCACCTCGAACTCCAATTCTTCAGTTCCCTCCTCTTCTCGATCTCGAAGTTCCCCTCACCTTTATCTTATTCCATCAACCCTCCACAGCCGCTACTCACCACTTTCCCCGCAAGACCCTTCTCTCTGACCCCCTCCTCCCCCTCCAATCCCCCAAGCCCCCCTTCTCAGTCCTCTAAACCCTTCCCTCCCCTCTCCTTCCTCCCCTCTTCTTCCTCCCCTTCCTCACTACCTGGTTTTTTTCTTCTTCGTTGTCGTTTCCCTCTCCCTCAGTGAACAAGATGGGGAACTTCTCTTTGCTCACCTTTATACCAAGTTCTTATGTATGTGTGTGTGTGTGTGTGTGTGTGTGTGTGTGTGTGTGTGTGTGTGTGTGTGTGTGTGTGTGTGTGTGTGTGTGTGTGTGTGTGTATACGCGTGTGTGTGTATACGTGTGTGTACACGTGTATAATAATAAATGATTATAATAATAGGTTTATTGAGATAGCAGTGATACACTGACAATAATACAATAGAGTACTTTTATGAGTAATATGGTAATTATAAGAGTGATATGCTTAGTCTAAAATTTATAATGAGTTTATTGTGCGGACAATGAATGGAATAGCACTGTTCTTGTATCGGTCAGTCCTCGGTGCTCTAATGAGTTTGATTTTGTTATGTGTACATGTGTGTGTGTATGTGTGTGTGTGTGTTTTGGAGTTTGTACTTGAGTAGGAGGGCTGAAGAAGATCGAGGAGGTATTGGGGTTGGTGGGGGATAGGGGGGGGTCCTCTTATAAGCCAGGCATCTCCTCCCCTCTAACTCCCCCTCCCCCCTCCCCCCATCGTGTCCTCTCTACTCAATCAGCATCATTTATTACCCGCGGCATATCCTCCTGTTTTCCCTCCTTTCTCCCCTCTCTTCTACATCTCCCTTCCCCCCATTTGCATCCTCCTCCTCCTCCTCCTCCTCCTCCTCCTCTTTTCCTCCTTTCCCATTTCCTCTACTTTTTCCCATCTCTCTTTCTCTTTTTCCTTTTCTTCGTCCAACAATACTTCGCTCTTTTTAATCCATACTCCCCTATCCTCCTCTCCCTCTTCCTCTTCCTAATCAACTTATTTTCCTCTTTCACGCATTACACCTCTTTCTCCTCTCTTCTTCCTTTTCCAAAACCTCTTCTTTTCTCTTCCTTGAAACTCCTTATCCTTCTCTATTTCATATTCCTTCTTTTACTTCCTATTATGTTGTATTTCCTTCCTCCATCCACTCCTCTTTCTGCTCTGTCTTGCTTTTACATTATACTCTACATGATTTATTCTCCTCTCTCTACTTTTCTCATATTTTCTCCCCTACTTCCAGTTCCTTCCTTCCTCCTCTTTCGTTTTCCAGAAAATCATTCCCCCATTCTCTTCTTTCTCACCTTTAACCTTACTGCCGTGTCTCATCACATGCCCCTGTACATCTATACACGTACAAGCTGTACACCCCTATACCCCTATACCCACACACCCCTTATACCCCTATACTTCCCTACCCCTATACCTCCCTACCCCTATACTTCCCTGCCCCTATACCTCCTTCCCCCTATACTTACCTACCCTTATACCTCCTTACCCCTATACCTCCTTAACCTTATACTCCCTTACCCCTATACATCTTTACCCCTAAATTTCTTTCCTCTATACTTTCCTACCCATATACTTTCCTACCCCTATACCTCCTTACCTTTACACCTACTTACCCCTATAACTCCTTTCCCCTATACCTCTATACCCCTATACCTCCTTACCTCTATACTTCCTTACCTCTATACTTCCTTACCTCTATACTTCCTTACCTCTATACTTCCTTACCTCTATACTTCCTTACCTCTATAATTCCTTACCTCTATAATTCCTTACCTCTATAATTCCTTACCTCTATACTTCCTTACCTCTATAATTCCTTACCTCTATAATTCCTTACCTCTGTACTTCTTTACCTCTGTACTTTTTTACCTCTATCTCTTATACATCTATACGTCTACAATTCCATACCTCTCTCTATACCATCATACCAATATAATTCTCCGTTTATATCTATATTTTCATAAGCAGACACATTGGTTAGATTCTTGAGACATTTTAGTATATTGCTATGTTTATCCTTCTTGAGTTTCGTCATTCTTCTTATAACCCAGCTTATCTAGTATCTCCAAGCCTCTTTTATCTCTTTTCATTATGACACTGCTCTTCTCTCCGATTCTCTTTTTTCTCTTTTTTATCATCTGCCTCTTCTTCTGTACCTGAGCCCTCTCTTTGTCTGTCCCCTCAGCTCAATTGCCTCTTTTTTTTATTATTAATTTAGTTGATTATTTATCTATGTTTATTTGTTGATATTTATCTATTTCATTTCTTTTTAAGTACGTGTCATGTCATCCGTTTCTTGTTTTTTTTATCTCATCGTTCTGTATATCTTAGTTAATTTTTTTTCTTATTTTTTTACTTTTAATCTTTTAATCTGGTTTTCATCTCGTATTTATGTACCACTTTCTTATGTCTATCTTATGCTTCTCAATTTCTTATTAAATCACTGAGCTTCTGAAACCTTTTTTTTTTTTTTACAGTAAATAAACCTTTACCCATTTTAATAAAGTAACAAGCAATTTACGCAAATTGCGTTTACACCAATTTCATGTTCGTTTCTTCCCGCAAGCTCGGGTTATATAAGTTGTCAGATGTTTGTCCACAATGTTACTTGTGAAGAAGCCCTATCGGGCGAAACGTTAGATACATTGGATCCCATACTCTGCATTTGCCCTCTCTCCTACAGTGAAATCTTCTTTCTTTATTCTCCAGCTCTGGTATGATCCTAATTTTTTAATTTTATATATAATATCATCTGCTTCTTTATAGCTTATCTAATCCTTTATTCATTTACTCGTTTATTCTTTTATTCTTTAATTTGTCTATTCAATCATCTATTCATTTACCATTTACTTATCTATTTATATCCTTATTCTTATTTTAAAATTTTGTTTTTTCTTAATTTTCTTTAAAGCCGCCTACTGCGCATATGCACTCCTATACCTTTCATTGATCTGTAATCATCTTGTACAGTTGGGAGATAGCTTCACATATCTACCTAAATAAACAACATATTTGAGAGTCGAACACTGCACCGTCATTTACGAAGTGAAGACGGTACCACTTGACTACTGTGGATATTATTTTGGCTAAATGATTATATAACTTAAGTTCCAATCCAAGCTGGGCTGGTAATTTACGCAAACTGTAAAAGTAAGGGTAAGTACATTGATATATCAAAAGATTCTAATTCACTTATAACTGAAGGACAAGGTCCCCTGTAAATCTTCATAACTAAAGCTAGAAAAGAAATAATAACAGAACAAGCTAAAATGAAACAAAATAAAATAAAATAGAAAAATGAATAATTAAAATTTTCAGGACAAATTTCTACAACTTATCTGTTGCCAGATACGATGAGAACACTTCAGAAAGTATTTGAGATTTGATTCTCTCTTCTCATTTTTCTTTTTCTTTTTAATAGTTACTCTAACGTTTTCAATTCCTAGCCTCATCTGCTGCCTCCCATCCATTTAGCCTTTTACTAGTCACAAATTCCCTATGCTAATTTACCAAACACCAATCTACTTCTACAGAACTCTCCCCGAGGCTCTACTTCCACTACATAAAGCTGTTCTCCTCCTCTTCCTCCCCATACTTCTACTACTTCTACTACTACTACTTCTACTACTTCTACTACTTCTACTACTTCTACTACTTCTACTACTTCTACTACTTCTACTACTTCTACTACTTCTACTACTACTACTACTACAACTATTACTACTACTACCACTATTTTTCCTTTTTTATCATCCCTTTTTCTTCTACCTTCTTCTTTTACCTTTGCTTCTTGCTCCACTTCCTTGCCTCTTCCTCCTCCTCCTCTCTTTCCCCACATCCTCTCTTCTCCCACCTCCTCCGCCTCTACATCTATTTCCTTCACCTCTTCCTTCATTTCCTACGCCTTCCACCAGCCACTCCTCCTTTTTTCTCTTCCTCCTCCTTTCCTCCCTCTCCTCCTCCAAACCTTCCAACTCCACCTCTTCCTCCTCCTCCTCCTCCTCCTCATCTCCGACTCTTCCTGCCGCTGCTCAGAAACGCCATCAACCTCTAATCCCACCGTCCCGGCTTTCCTTCTCCTCTTTTTCTTCTTCCTTCTCTTCCTCTTCCTCCTCCTCTTCCTCTTCCTTCTCCTCTTTCGCTTTTCCCACACTATTACCCTCCACCATCTCCCTCTTCTTTTCATTCTCTTTTGTACTGGTGATCGTCGTCTTCTCTTTTCTTTCTTTTCCTTCTTCCTCCTCCTTTTCCTCGTTCCTCCTCCTCCTCCTCTTCCTCTTCTTTCGCTTTACCCCCATCCTCCTCCACCATCTCCTCCTCCATTTTATTCTCTTCATTCGTCTTCTTCTCTTTTCTTTCTTTTCCTTCCTCCTCCTCCTCCTCCTCTTCTTTCGCTTTCCCCCATCCTCCTCCACCATCTCCTCCTTTTCATTCTCTTCATTCGTCTTCTTCTCTTTTCTTTCTTTTCCTTCTTCCTCCTCCTCCTCTTCCTCTTCTTCCTCCCCCTCTTCTCTCGCTTTCCCCCTCCTCCTCCTCCACCATCTCCATCTTCTTTTCATTCTCTTTCTTATTAGTGATCGTCTTCTTCTCTCTCTCTCCCAACTTTCTTTTTCTCCTTCCTCTTCTGCTTCTTGTTTACCACTTCGTCGTCTTCGTCTTCTTCTTTGTTCATCTTTATTGCTATTCTTCTCTTCAGATTTCTCTTCTGCCTGCGTTGCCTCCCCCTTGAACATCTTCCTTTTCTTCCACCTTGTTTATCAGTTTCTTCTTCTTCTTCTTCTTCTTTTTCTTCTTCTTTTCTTCTTCTTCTTTTCTTCGTTCGTCGTCATTTGCTTTCTTCCATCCATCTCTACTTGCATTCTTCTCCACCTCTCCCTCCTCCTCTCCTATCTCCTTCACCCTCTACCCTCCCTCTCTACCTCCTCCACTTCCCTAGTTTCCTCCATTTCCTCCTCCTCCTCCTCCTCCTCCTCCTCCCCAGCCATCTCCCTCTTCTCCTCCTCCACTTACTCCACTTCCCCAGTTTCCTCCATCTCCTCTTCCCCCCCTCCTCCTCCTCCTTCCTCTTCTCCTCCTTCACTTCCTCTACAGGTGCGTCTTAAGCCTTGGTTCTCGACCTACCAGTGAGTGAGTGGGATTCATCAACATTTTCCACTTCTTTTTCCAAGTCTCTCTCTCTCTCACACACACACACACACACACACACACACACACACACACACACACACACACACACACACACACACACACACACACACACACACACACACACAC
>NC_134779.1:23960430-23972930 GCF_046742065.1 Oratosquilla oratoria | reverse complement strand
TCCATTTCCCTTCAAATTCTTCTTTACCACAGTTGTTCCTCGGCGATGCCCGTCAAGGTCAAAGGTCCCGAGTCCTTTTTAGGTCTTCTTCATCAAAACCAGCTTCGACCTTTTCCTCCACAAAGGCTTCCTCGCTTCCTTTTCTTCGTGTTTCTGGGCTTGCAACGCAACTGGGAGGGGACACAATGGAAGAGCAAAACGGCATGGAAACACGTGATTACAAGAAGTTAAAAGGAAACAATAAATAATTGGAGAAACAGAAGAAGAAAAAACATCTATGCGTGATGACTATAACGCTAACAATGCTATAACTATATCATCAGCAATAACAAGCATAACGAAACCATGATGAGGTCGGTGATAGGGTGATGATTAGTGATTGTGATTAGTGGTGATTGTGATTGGTGGGTGATTGTGATAAGCTATTGTAATTGAGATTGGTGGTGATTGTGATTGGTGCTTGTGATTGTAGTTTATAGATAATTGGATAAACAGAAGGAGTAATAATATCTATACGTGATGACAGTAACACTACCAATGCTATAACTATATCATCAGTAATAACAAGCATAAAGTAACCATGATGAGCTCGGTGATAGGGTGATTGTGATTGGTGGTAATGGTGATTGTGATTGGTGATTGTGGCTGATGGTTATGTTGATTGTGATTGGTGATTTAATTGGTGATTGTGATTGTTGATAATGATTAGGTGATTGTGATTGGTGGTGGTTGTGATTGGTGGTGATTGTGATTGGTGGTGATTGTGAATAGTGGTGATTGTGACTGGTGGTGATTGTGATTAGTGATTGGTGATGGTGAATGATTAGTGTACTTGACAATAGTGATTGATGCTTGTGATTGTAGTTTATAATTAGTGAGTGATGGGGGTAAGAGTGATGAAGATGACTGGTGATTGATTATTGTGATTGGTGATATTGAATAGTGATTGTGATTGTTGGTGACATGAATGGTAATTGATGATTGGTTATTGCGACTGGTTGTGATTGGTGCCTAAGATTTGTGATAGTGATTGATGTTTAACTTGTGATTGGTGGTTGTGACAGATAATAGTGATTGGTTATGCTGAAACAAATGCTGCTCTTATTATTTTTACCTTGATCAAAACTATTTTTCGGTTTAGATTTCATCATGACAAAATGAAGCTAAATCTGTGAGGATCAACACCGTGTGAGATCGAAACCTTATTGGTACGTTGTTTCGCTTTTTACAGTTTTTTAAAGTACAGACATATGGCAAACACTCCGAGTACATATAGGCCTACGGGGAAGGAACTGGGAGAGGTTATCAGGGTTATCCACCTACCACCCACCCCTCCCTGATAACCTCTCCCACTTCCTTCCCGTCGGCCTATATGTACTCAGAGTGGTTGCCCTATGTCTGTACTTGAAAAAGCTGTAACAAGCGAAACGCCGTACCAATAAAGGTTTCGATCTCACACGGTGTTGATTCTAGCAGTATTGTCGGCTTTTGCCATCGTTTCAACGAAGCTAAATCTATTGCGTTACTAACATTTTACAATCCCTTTTGGCTTTCTTTCACTCATCATTCTTCCTTTTCTTCTTGTCTCCTTCCCTTCACCTTCCTCTACCCTCTCCTCTCCTCTCCTTCTCCTTCCTTTAACCCTCTCCTCTTCTTCCATCCCCTTCCTCTACCCAGTCTTCTCCTTCATCTTCCTCTTCCTCTACCTTCTCTTCTCCTTCCCTTCTCTATCCTCTCTTCCCCTTCCTTCTACCTACTCTCTCTCTCTCTTCCTCTACCTCTATCCTCTCTCCCCTCCTCTCCTCTCCTTCCTTCCTCTACCTCCTCTCCTTCCTTCCCCTTCCTCTCCTCTCCTTCCTCTCTCTTCCTTCCTCCTTCCCTTCCTCTATCCTCTCCTTCTCTTCTACCTTCCTCCTTCCTCTACCCTCTTCCTCTTCCTTCTACCTCCTCCACCCTTCCTCTACCTCCCTTCCTTCCTTCACTTCCTCTCTCCCTTCCACACTCCACACACCCTTCCACTTCCTCTACCCTCCTCTCTCTTCACCTTCCTCTACCCTCTCCTCTCCTTCCCCTTCCTCCTACCTCCTCTCTTCCCCTTCTCCTCTCCACCTTCTCTACCCTCTCCTCCACTTCTCTACCTCTACTCCTCTCCTTCCTTCCTTCCTCCACACTCTCCTTTCCTTCTTTCCCATTCCTCTACGCATTCCTCTCCTTCCTCTTCCTCTACCTTCTCTTCTCCTTCCCCTTCCTCTATCCTCTCTTCCCCTTCTTCTTCTACCCTCTCTCCTCCTCTACCCTCTCCTTCCCTTCACCTTCCTCTACCCTCTCCTCCCCTTCTCCTTCCTCTACCCTCTCCTTTCCTTCCCCTTTCTCCACCCTCTCTTCTCCTTCACTTTCCTTCATCCTCTCCTCTCCTTCCCCTTCCTCCACCTTCTCCTCTCTTCCCCTTCCTCTACCCTCTCCTCTCCTTCCCCTTCCTCTACCCTTTCCTCTCCTTCCCCTTCCTCCACCCTTCCCTATTCTTCCCCTTCCTCTTCCCAGTCCTCTCCTTCTCCTTCCTCTACCTTCTCTTCTCTCCTTCTTCCTCTACCTTCTCTTCTCTCCTTCTCCTTCCTCTACCTTCTCTTCTCTCCTTCTCCTTCCTCTACCTTCTCTTCTCTCCTTCTTCCTCTACCCTCTCCCCTCCTTCCTCTATCCTCTCATCTACTTCTACTTTTCCCCTTCCCTCTCCTTTTCTCCACTTCCTCTCCCATCTCCTCTCCTTCCCCTTCCTCCACCTTCTCTTCTCCTTCCCCTTCCTCTATCCTGTCCTCTCCTCTTCCCTCTACCTCCTCCTCTTCGTTTTTCTTCAACCCATTCCTTTTTATTTCCCCTCTTTTCTACTTCCTTTTCCTCTCCTCTCCCCTTTCCCCTCTTTTACCTTCTCATTCCTCCCCTCTTTTACCTTCTCATTCCTCCCCTCTTTTACCTTCTCATTCCTCCCCTCTTTTACCTTCTCATTCCTCCCCTCTTTTACCTTCTCATTCCTCCCCTCTTTTACCTTCTCATTCCTCCCCTCCTTTATCTTCTCATTCCTCCCCTCCTTTACCATCTCATTTCTCCCCTCTTTTACCTTCTCATTCCTCCCCTCTTTTACCTTCCCATTCCTCCCCTCTTTTACCTTCCCATTCCTCCCCTCTTTTACCTTCCCATTCCTCCCTTCTTTTACCTTCTCATTCTTCCCCTCTTTTACCTTCTCATTCCTCCCCTCTTTTTACCTTCTCATTCCTTCCCTCTTTTACCTTCTCATTCCTCACCACTAACCTCTTTTTCATATTGCCTCCCCTCTCTTTTCCCCTTTTCGCCATCACTTTCCCCTCGTCTATCCTGCCTTCTCTCCCCTCGTCTTCCCTCATTCTTCTTCACTCTCCCCTCTCTTTCCCCCCTTCATTCCAAGCAACAACTCCACCTTTTTCCCGTCCCATTTCCCCTTTCTCTCCTCTTCCTTTTTCCCCTCTTTTCTTCCTATTCTCTTCCTATTCATCTCATCTTCTAACTTTTTTATCCTCCGATTTCCCCCTTTTTCCACTTTCATTCCTCAACCTCTATCCACACGATCCACTTCCCCATCAAAAATCTACTCGCTTCCTCTTCCTCCTCTTCTTCATTTCTCCTCTTCTTCATTCCTCCTCTTCTTCATTTCTCCTCTTCTTCATTCCTCCTCTTCTTCATTCCTCACCCTCTATCCACACGATCCACTTCCACATCAAAGATCTACTCGTTTCCTCTTCTTCCTCTTCTTCATTCCTCCTCCTCTTCCTCTTCTTCATTCCTCCTCCTCTTTGTCTTCTTCCCCTTGTTCATCTTCTTTCCCTTCATCTTCCCTCTAATCTTCACCTTTTCTTCTTCCTCTTTTCTCTTTTTCCTCCCCTCTTCTTCTATCGTTCTCTCCTTTTTCTCTCCTTCTCTCCTTCCCTTCTCCTCCTCTCCTTCCTTTCTTCTTTTTCTTCCTCTCTCCTTCTTCTTCCTCTCTCCTTCTTCTTCTTCCTCTCTTCTTCTTCCTCTCTTCTTATTCCTCATTCCTTCTTCTTCTTCTTCTTCTTCACTCCTTCATCCTCTCTCCTACTTCTTCTTCCTCTCTCCTTTTCTTCTCCCTCTCCCCTCTTCCTTACCCCTTCCTATCTTCTCTATCCCTATTCCTCATCATTAACCTATCACCCCTATTTCCTACTTCTACTGCACATCTCATTCTTTGTCCACGTTCCTCTCCTTCCCTTTCCTCCCTTCTCCTCTACTCCTCCTTTCGTCCCTTCCATCTGATCTCTCTCCTCTCCTCCCTCCTCTCCGCTCTTCTCTCCTCTCTTCTCTCCTCCCTCCTCTCCCCTCCTCTCCTCTTCTCTTCTCTCCTCTTCTCTCCTCTTCTCTCCTCTCCTCTCCTCGTCTCTCATTATTCCCAGTTTCCTCTCTTTTTTTCCTCCGCCCATCTTATTTATAACTCTCCTAAACTATGTTTTCTTATACTCAGTGCTCTCCTTCATCTTCCAGATCTTCTCTTCTCTCCCCCCTCCTCCCCCTCCCCCTCCTCCTCCTCTCCCCTCCTCTCTCATTCTTCTTGATTCTCATTAGGCTATTCGATCGTTTTTATCTTTCGCATTAGGGATTTTGATCGTTTTATCTTTGGTTTGCATTGGATTAGCGCCTTCCCTCCTCTCCATTACAGATACTCCTCCTCCTCCTCCTCTTCTTCATTCTCCTCCTCTTCCTCCTTCTCCTCTTCCTCCTCCTCCTCTTCCTCCTCCTCCTTTTCCTCCTCCTGTTTCACTCCTTCCTCTTCCTTTTCCAGCTCCTTCTGTTAATCCTACTCTTCCTTCATCTCTTCATTTCTCTATTCCTCCTCTTCTCCCCATTCTCCTCTTCCTCCTTCTCTTCCTTTTCCTCCTCCTCTTCTTCCTCTTCCTCTTCCTTTTCTAGCTTCTGTTAATCCTACTCTCTCCTTTTCTCTCGTTCCTTTCTCTTTCTCTTCTCCCTCCTCTCATTCCTTCTCCTTGCATCACACCTTCACTATACTTCTCCTTCTCTCCCTCCTCCTCCTCCTCCTCCTCTTGTCACTTCCACCTCTTCCCCTCCCTTTTATAGCTCCTGTTAATCCTACTCTCCCTCCATCTCTTCTTTTCTCTATTCCTCCTCCTCTCCCTCCTCCTCCTCCTCTCCCTCCTCCTCCTCCTCATCTTGTCACTTCCACCTCTTCCCCTCTCTTCTCTAGCTCCTGTTAATCCTACTCTCCCTCCTCTTCTTTTCTCTCATCCCTCTCTTTCTTTTCTTCCTTCTCCCGTTCCTTCTCCTCGCATCACACCTTCTCTCAATCCTCTTCTTCCTCTTCTCTCTCTTCCTTTTTGTTTCCTCCTCCTCCTACACGTGAATTTTCTTTCCACTCCTTTTCTGATCCTACTTTTTACCCTTCTCTTTATATTGTTCTTTCTACTCCTCTTTCTACTCTTCTTCTTCCTCGTCAATCCTCTTTTCTAATCATTTCCTTTCCTGTTTCTATACCTGCTCATACATTTCCCTTTCCTTCTCCCTCTGTTCCTCTCTTTTTTCTCTCTCTTCTTTTCTTTCTTCTCTTTCTTCTCCATCTCTTCATTCCCATCGACCTTTTTCTCAACCCCTCCTTTTATTTTTCATCTTAATTTTCTTCTTTCAGTCCCTCTTATTTTTCTCCATTTTTCCTCTTAATTTCCTTCTTGCAGTCTCATTTTTTCTTTTTCTTTTATTTTTGTTCTTCCAGTCCCTCTTATTTTTCTTCCTTTTTCCTCTTTTTTCAGTCATCTTGATTTTCTTTCTTCTTCCAGTCTTTATTTTTCTTCATTTTTCCTCTTTTCTTTTTCCAGTCCTTCCGATTTTTCCTTTTCCTTTTATTTTTCTTCCTCCAGTCCCTCTTATTTTTCTTCCTTTTTCCTCTTTTCTCCTTCCGGTCCTTCTTATTTTCTTCCTTTTTCCTCTTACTTTTCTTCTTCCAGTCCCTCTTATTTTCCTTCTTACTTTTCTTCCTCCTTTTTCTTCTTTCAGTCCCTCTTATCTTTTCTTCTTCTTAGTTTCCCTTTTCCTCTTACTTCCTTCTTCCAGTTCCCTGGATCCTCTTATATTTCTCAGTTTTGATCTCTTTCCTTACTATTGTTCTTTTTCCCTATTACCTCCTCCTCCTCCTCCTCCTCCTCCATTCCCTCTCTTCCCCTCTTCTTACCTACGTCCTCCTCCTCCTCCTCTTCTCTCCTTCTCATTGATTTATTCCTCAGTCCAGGATCTTCCATCTTTCGTCTCTTTCTATTTCTATTCTTTATTCTTAATTTTCTATCTTTCATCATCTTTGCTTTCTCAATCTCTCTTTATCTTTTGTATCCCTTATGCATTTTCCTTCTTTCACCTGCCTGTCACCCTAATTCATCTATTTATCTATGTCTATTATTCATCTATTAATTTTATCTATTCGTCTTTTCTTGTCTTTATTAATCAGTTAATGTATTTACCTATTTTTGCTAATTAACTTAATTTCACTCATTTATTTATTCGATATTATTTTCTCTTTTTAAACAAAGAAGGTTCTCTTTTGAAATTATGCCTCGGTGCTTCCTAATCCAACCTCCATTCTTACGCAGTTTACCTCATCAATCTTATGATTTACTGCTTTTAACTCTCGGAAACTCTCCTATTTGAGACACACAAGTACTCTTTAATACCTTCAAGTAAAACTTCTAAGCAGCACCACTAATCTAACAAATACCTCTAATATATATTTTCTCTTTTTTACCTGACCGCCTCTCACACTCTCCTGATAAGACACAAACGGTGGTATTCCTAAAAAAAATATTTCCTTTTATAAATCTTATATAAATCCTTGGAAGGGAAAGATTTATATAAGGAAGGATTTTTTTAAGAATACCACCGTAAGATTCTTACGGTGGTATTCTTAAAAAAATATATTTCCTTATATAAATATTTCCCTTCCAAAGATTTATATAAGATCTATATTTTCTAAGAATACCAGCGAAAGTCTTTTTGTAATACCTTACCTTTAGTAATACCTCTAGGTAATATCTTTAAATAATACTTTAAAGTAATGCCCGTGAGCATTGCCTCTAAACTTAGTAATACTTAAAAGAGGTAACTTTTGATTTTCGTACTTTACCTCCGTTCCTCTGTCTCTTATAGCCCAGAGAGACAAATATGCCACGTAGTACCTCTAGATACAGTTGAGACATTGTGACATGTTTGAGGAAGGTGGAAGTATAAGACACGGGTGTAGGTCCGAGGTTTATTCCTGACCGGTTTTGCTTAGAGCTTCTTCAGAGGAATGCTACTCCTGGATGAAGCTGGCGGTATACATGGGAGACCCAACGGCAGAATCTCCTGTCTAGTTGGCGGGATTATGGTGTCCGGTCTTCTTTGTGTATACCGCCAGCTTCATCCAGGAGAACCATTCCTCTGAAGAAGCTCTAAACGAAACCGGTCAGGAATAAACTCGGACCCACACCCGTGTCTTATTCTTCCTCCTTCCTCCTTCCTCTAGATGAAGATCAACCTCCAATATATTTTAGAATTGCGGTTCAAACAATAGAATAACGAAAAACGCGTCACAGGCTGTTCAACCACGTGCTGAATCGGTAAGGTTGGTAATCCTGGTTCTGAGTGATCTACATATAAAACAAAGTGGACCAGATGTAGTGTGAGAGGCTTTCACGTTAATCTGTCACTTCTAAGGATACCAAGAAAATGAATGAAACTGTTAGCGTCATAGGCTAGAGACTCTCTCGTACCGAGAACGACCCATGGAGAGGCATGAAGTAATCTGATGATGATGAATAATGATGATAATAATCATAAAACTATTTAGTGATAACAGTATTTAATGTAGATTATGAATTACAAACGATAAATTACATTATTAATACATACATATACTAAAGGCTTTTCCCCCCTTACAAGGGAGGTAGCCAAAAAGAAAAAGGCATAAAAACCATTCCCACCCATTCCATCCCTAATACACTCCACTCCCCTCGACCCTCTACCCTCCCTCTTATCTTGGCACCTCCTGGATGACGGGTCATCCCTGCATCTTGTTAACAGCCCTGGGTCAGAAGCAGTGTCGCAAGACACGACACAGCACATCCATAGCATAATATCGATAAATAATGATAATAATAATTATAATGTGCTTTCTGGCTCTTTCAACTTTCAACCCATAACGCGTCTACCACCCCCCCCTTTTTCTTTATCCATCTATCCCTCTATCCATCCATCCCTTCATCTATCACCCCATCCCCCACATCCATCCATGCCCCCATCGATCCCTCCATCCATCTCCCTATCAATCACCCATCCATCCATCCATCCCCCATCCACCCCCCCTTCCTCCATCCATCTCCCCTCTCTCCATTCATCTCCCTCTCCACCCATCCATCCCTCTGTCTATTCCCGTCTCCCTCTGCCTATCTCCCTGTCTATCTGCATCTCTCTGTCTATCCGTCTCTCTCGGTCTGTCTGTCTTTCTTGGGTTATCTGTCTATCTCAATCTATATCTCTCTATCTCCTTTTTTTTTTTTTTTTGTTTTGTTTTTATTTTTTTTCCCGAAAGGATTCATTCCAAAATTTTATGTTTCTTTGCCTCGGTTTTTACGTACCTCGTGATGAAAATATATGCAAGTCTCTTGATCGCACGTTCGTTCGTTTTTTTTTTTCGCTCAAGTTCTCGCTGGTGGTCTAATGTTAGGTCGTTATCGTTGTCATCATCATCATCATTATCATCATCGTTTTCACAGTTATCATCACCATATTCATCATACTTATCATCGACATTATGTCATAATTTGTATCATGTTCACCATCTGTATCTTCGATATAATCATAGTCATTACTATCATAGTCATACTAATAGTCATATCACCATATTTATAAGTATTATACTATCGTCATCATCTTCATCACTGTCACCATCATTATCACCCTCATCATCACCCTCATCATCACCCTCATCATCACCATCATCATCATCATCATCATCATCATCATCATCACCATCATCACTTCTCTTTGTAGATTTCTCCCCATTTTCTTTCTCCACTTCCTAGTGAACATCAATTCCTTTCTCCGCCTTTCGTTTTCTTTCACTTCCTCCACTTTCCGTTTTCTTTCACTCTCTTCCACTTCTCATTAATGGAGTTTTTTGTAGGCTTCCCCCCTTTCTGACTTCTCGTAATTACTCCTCTTCCTTCTCATTATTTCTCTTCTTCTTCTTCTTCGTCTTCATCTTCATCTTCTTAGACCCTTTCCTCCTATTCCTTTTCTTCTTGTTCTCTTTCTTCTAGCTCCCGTTTCACTCATTTTCAACTTTCTTCACCTTCCGCGCTTCCTCCTCCTCCTCCTCTTCATCCTCATCCTCTCACCCTCCTCCTCCCCTTCCACCCTTCCTCCTCTTCTTCCTCCTCTTTCTCCTCCTTCTGTTTCTAACCCTCCTCCTCCTCCTCCTCTAATCTTCCTCCTCCTCCTCTAATCTTCCTCCTCTTCCACCTAACCGCCTATTCCTGCACCTTCCCTCCTCCTCCTCCTCCTCACCTTTCCGCCTACTCCATCACTAAAGAAAAAAGGGGAGAGGGAGAGGAAGAAGGGGAGAGGGAGAAGAGGGGAGAGGGTGAGGAGGGGAGAGGGAGGGGGAGAGGGAGGGGGAGAGGGAGGGCGAGAGGGAGGGGGAGAGGGTGAGGGAGGGGGAGAGGGAGGGGGAGAGGGAGGGGGAGAGGGAGGGGAGAGGGAGGGGAGAGGGAGGGGGAGAGGGAGGGGGAGAGGGAGAGGGAGAAGGAGGGTGAGGGGAGAAGGATGGGGGAGATGGAGAAGGATGGGGGAGATGGAGAAGGATGGGAGAGGGGAGA
Organism: Oratosquilla oratoria; assembly: GCF_046742065.1. Classification (NCBI taxonomy): domain Eukaryota; kingdom Metazoa; phylum Arthropoda; class Malacostraca; order Stomatopoda; family Squillidae; genus Oratosquilla; species Oratosquilla oratoria. The sequence goes on along the minus strand of NC_134779.1, from coordinate 23,963,034 downwards.
AGGATGGGGGAGGGGAGAAGGATGGGGGAGGGGGAGAAGGATGGGGGAGGGGGAGAAAGACGGTGGGAGGGAGAGAAAGATGGAGGAGGGAGAGAAAGATGGGGAGGGAGAGAAAGATGGGGGAGGGGGAGAAGGATGGAGGGGGAGAAGGATGGAGGGGGTAAAAGGATGGAGGGGGGAGAAGGATGGAGGGGGAGAGAAGGATGGGGAGAGGGAGAAGGATGGGGGACGGGGAGAAGGATGGGGAGAGGGAGAAGGATGGGGGACGGGGAGGGGGACGGGGAGAAGGATGGGGGAGGGGGGGTCAGGTGACGGGGACAGCCCACGTTTAAGACCCGTTTAATCATACGCCCATGAAGGCCTTATGTGTTGCTATCAAACGGAGACCTAAGCATAACGTGGCGAGAGGCTTACAACAGGAGACGCTTAGCTGCGCCCGAAATCGCCACCTTGACCATAATATGCCTGCAGCGTCGTCATAAACTTTTTTTTTTTTTTTTTTTTTTTTTTCTCTCGCACATTATTACCTTCGCTCCTTCTTGGTTGTGAAAAATAGTATTAAGCCTTATGCTATGCTGTTGAGTCGCCTGATAAAAATTTCCTATTTTTTTCTTCTTCTTTGTATTTTTTCTTTTTTCATCGGTTGTCCTAATTTTCCTTTTTCTTCTTCTTCTTCTTCTTTTCTTTTTCCTCGGCTGCTTCATCTGTCCTCTTATTCTTCGTCGTCACTTGCGGCGAAGGTCGAGGGGACGGCGGTTCGAACCCTGCCTACGGCGAAGTTGAACCAAGGGCATGGTTCATTAAATTCCACGCTACAAAGTCCTTTGTGAGGGTCACCGTCCTAGCCTTCCGATAGGAGGGAGTTTATGACGTTAAACCATATCATCATCATCATCATCCCTCCTCCTCCTCCTCCTTCCCCTCTGGCTTCTTCTTCCTCCCTTTTCTCCATTTCTCTTTTCATTCCTCCTCTTCCTGCTTCTTCTATCCTCCTTTTCTTCCTTTATCTTCTCTTCACACCTTTCTTCTTCCGTTTCTTCTTCGCTTTCTTTCTCCCTTCCTTCTCCTCCTCCTCCTCGTCTCCCTCCACCAATCGTGCGAGTCTTCAGACCAATTGTTATTTCCACTCGAAACCTTACACAAACACGCCTCCGGGTTCCAGAGAAGAACTCTTCACTTGTGAATCTTTACTTGTTTAATTGATTCTTCCCCCCTGCGGAGTCCTCGCTGGCTTCACTTCCAGCGATCTCTCCCCGAAGTCGTGGCAGAGTTCGAAGGCTTTCCACTTCGTCCCCCTTCTCCACAGTCTTCGTCTCAACTCGAAGGTAACAGACACAGTTTCCATTACGTCAATGTGGTCTTTACCTCTTCCAACGTCCTGGATGTTCTTCGTAACGTTTATACAAAAGCTCCTGATGTCCACGGGAACAGAATCTTTGTAACTGACATAGAACAGGAGTTATTGGGTGTTCTTCGGATACAACTCTGAAGTTGAATAAAAGTTTCACATTAGCCCAAATATTATTATTATATATATATATATATATATATGTATATATATGTACATACATACATACCATACACACATATACACACATCACAGGCTAGGTGAAGTTGAGTGGAGTTACGTGGGGTTAGGTGAGGCTAGATGAAGTTAGTTGAGGTGAGCTTAGGTGTGAAGTAATGTTAGGTTTGGTGAGGTGTGGTAATACGAGGTGAGGTGAGATGAGGTTACATGCGAGATGTGGTTAGATGTGGTCAGGTGAAGTGTGAGGAGGTTAAGTGTGGTCAGGTGAAGTTAGGTTAAGTGTGGTCAGGTGAAGTTAGGTGTAGTGAGGTTAGGTGTGGTGAGGTTAGGTGTGGTGAGGTTAAGTGTGGTGAGGTGTGGTGAGGTTAGGTGTGGTGAGGTTAAGTGTGGTGAGGTTAAGTGTGGCGAGGTTAATTGTGGTGAGGTTGAATGTGGTAAGGTTAAGTGTGGTGTAGATAAGTGTTATCTTAAATGTGGTGAGGTTAGGTGTGGTGAGGTTAAGTGCGGTGAGGTTAGGTGTGGTGAGGTCAATTGTGGTGAGGTCAATTGTGGTGAGGTCAATTGTGGTGAGGTCAAGTGTGATGAGGTCAAGTGTGGTGAGGTCAAGTGTGGTGAGGTCAAGTGTGGTGAGGTCAAGTGTGGTGAGGTCAAGTGTGGTGAGGTCAAGTGTGGTGGGGTTAGGTGTGGTGGGGTCAAGTGTGGTGAGGTTAGGTGTGGTAAGGTTAAGTGTGGTGTAGATAAGTGTGATGTTAAGTGTGGTGAGGTTAAGTTTGGTGAGGTCAAGTGTGGTGAGGCTAAATGTGGTAAGGTTAAGTGTGGTGTAGATAAGTGTGATGTTAAGTGTGATGAGGGTTAGGTGTGGTGAGGTCAAGTGTGATGACGTCTAGTGTGGTGAGGTCAAGTGTGGTGAAGTCAAGTGTGGTGAAGTCAAGTGTGGTGGGGTTAGGTGTGGTGGGGTTAGGTGTGGTGGGGTCAAGTGTGGTGAGGTCAAGTGTGGTGAGGTCAAGTGTGGTGAGGTAAGTGTGATGAGGTAAGTGTGGTGAAGTCAAGTGTGGTGGGGTTAGGTGTGGTGGGGT
>NC_134779.1:23942930-23950430 GCF_046742065.1 Oratosquilla oratoria | reverse complement strand
ATGCATACATGGATACATACATTCATACATATATACATACGTGGATACATAAATTTAAATATATATACACATATTCATGTGCGTATGTGTGATCGCTCACACGAATGTGGCGAGGGTACATGGGATTCAACATTCTAGAAAGCATCCTGGCCTAGTGATCGACATCTATTACTCTACCGGATGAGAGCTCAGAGCACCTACATTCCAATGTACATGCAAAGATGAAAACTTGTACACAGCGTACACCCATCCACGTTGCTTAATGAGGATAGTAACGGATTGCAGCATATTTGTAAATAGATTTATTGAATGAACGGGGTACGAACTCTGTTACACAATATGGCATGCGGAGACGCTAAAAGCTAACGATCCGTGAGTGTGCACGCAATATGACCGATTTTAAGTTTATTGATTTCTAAATCCATAAGGAGTAAATGTGGACAAAAAAGAAATAGAAAGAAATAAAAAATAAAAGATGAATAAACAAATGAACAAATAAATGAATGCACATATCAATAAATACACACACTAACACATACAGTGCATATATAAACAAATAATTGAATAGACATATAAATGAATAAACAAATACATAAGTAGATAAATAAAAAAATAAACGTAAATAAACAATAAATTAAATTAAATAAAAAGAAAAAGAAAAGAAAAAAAAAACCTGACCACATTGAGCAAAATCATGGTTGTCAACAGCGGCAGAGTGTTGGCACTGTCTAATCTGACAACAAACTAAATAAAGTCAAAGAGGATTATCTCACAAGCGAGTTTGGAGGAGGAGGGTAAGGAGGGGGAGGAGAGGAATAAAAGTATTACACACACAGTAACATGAAACATTTTTACAAAAAAAAATAAAAAAAAAAATAAAAATAAAAACACTAAAATAGAATAACCAAGAAATTTATCATCAAATAGGTCATAATAAACCAAAAAATAAATACAATAAAAAGAACCCAAAGAAAAAATAAATGCAATGATGAAAGAAAACGTGAAGTAAATGAAAAATAAGAAAATGTAAAACACTAAAATAAAACAACAAATGCATCACCACATAGGTCAGAATAAAACCAAAAATAAATACAAAAAAACAACAACAACGCAGCTGAAGAAAGAATAAACGTGATGATAAAAGACAACACGAAATAAATGAAGGAAAAAAAAGAGCAAAACACTAAAACAAACACGAAAGGCATCACCACATAGATTAGAATTAAAAACAAAACAAAACACAACAAAACACAACAACGAGGCAAAAGAAAGAATAAACGTGATAATAAAAAAAAAACGCGAAATAAATGAAGAGTAAGGAAAAAGAAGAATAAAAAAAAAAAGTTAAACAACGAGGAAAAAGGCAAGCCTGACGAAATGTAAGAAAGCAAATCAGCCTAATAGACAGAGACGTCGGCCAAGCGTTGGCTGATGAGAACCAGGCGGAGTGGGAGGGAGTGGGAGACAGGAGGGAGAGGTCTCCTCCTCCTCCAAGAAGGAGAATGGAGGAGGAAATGGAGAGAGGGAAACAAACATCATTATTTACTATTTACCTGTTTGTTTATTATTTAATTATACCTATGCATTTATTTATTTCATTTGTTATTTACATTATTATAGTTTTTATTTATCAATTTATTATTACTATGATTTTTTTTCGCATCCGACCTAGATATGGACCAAAAGGTCTCCTGTCGGCATTCTCCGCCTCTGTAAAGTCATGAAGAAGGCGCTTGGGATGCGAGAAATGGAAAATGTGTAGAAGGACAACTTAGAAGGAAAGAGGGGAAAGGGAAAGATAAGATTAGAGAAATCGAGATGAAATGAAATAGACTGAAAAATAAAAGAACAACAAAGAGCAAGAGGGCAAAACCGCAAAAGATCAAAAGAGAAAAAATAAAGAGCAAGAAAGCGAGATCAAGAAAGAGCAAAAGAAGGAAGGTGGTAATGAATGAATTGAAAGAAAAAAAAACAAGAAGGGGAATGAAGAGGGAATAGAAAGAAAAAGAATAAAATAGACATGCAAGCAAATTGACAAAACATTCGCCTAGGAAAAAAGAAAAAAAAAAAAGAGATGACTAAAAGAAATACAATGATGGCTTTTGTGATTTACTTTTATTCTTATCCTCGTCTCAATGTTCTAACTTACCACTGACGATTTTATTCAGTTAAGGAAACAAAATGAGTCTACAGTTTTCCCTGACTAAACAAAATCTCCTGACAAAAGCTAAAATAAATACAAGATTCATATGTAACAGTCAAGTGTAGATAGAGTCGAGATGGTAGAGATTGTCTTCATTTGACATCTCATCACGTCAGACGATCTTGTTCAGCTAAGAAAGGTGGAAGAAAATCTTTGTTTTAAGACATTTCTTGACACGTTCTGACCCTTAGGGCACCTATGTGTTCAGGTCTAGGCAGTCTAGCACCTTCTTGACCCATAGTATTATTTGATTTTTAGAAGGATAAAGGAATGTGACATGAAGTACAGTTATGTACTCGGCATTTTCCATCACCTCCGTAAATCGATTTCAGCACCCTAGGCTACGAAAGGCTACTTTGATCATTTTCATTACAGTCGCATGTAGGATTCGAACCCACTGCTTTCGTCCAACCATAAGATTACCGAAACCAGTGGGTTCGAATCCTACATGCGACTGTCAAAAAATTTATCAGATTAATGTTGCTGTCACTAGCGAATTTCTCTTAGAGGCTACCTTGATATATCTTCTTAAGGTTAACCAGTAAACTCGTTCTTAGATATATTTTCTGACTGTCGCCAGGCGATTTTATTCAAATAGGGGCAAAGCCCTCCTCTCTCTTATCCACAGTTCATAAGAACATACGAATGAAGGAGACTGCAAGAGACCATGAGGCCTACACTAGACAGTTCCATGTCCATTACCACCTGTCATCCCCATCCATAAAGTTGTCTAACCATTTCTTAAAACAACTGATAGTTTCAGCGCTCACTACATGGTTACTAAATCTGTTCCATTCGTTGACCACACTATTAGTAAACCAATTTCTGCCTATGTCCTTCTTAAGTTCAGGGCGGTGAGGAGATATTCGCAAACTTAGACCCAGTAAAATCCTTTATATTTTTCTTCTGGTTACAAATAATGATCTCATTCAGCTGTGTAACGATCTTTAAATTCAGAAGAAATCAACAACGACGAAAAAAAACACACACACAAGACCAAAACAACTGGACAACGCAATAAAAAAAAATAAGAGCAAAAAAAATAAAACTAGAACAAAAACCAAAAAAACACGACAAAGCAACAAGATAAATAACAAGAAAAAGAACAATACAAAACCGGGCAACAACAACAGCCACAACAACCACAAAACAACAACAACAACAGACACGAACGACAACAAAGCCAATCCCGAACAACGACGGACTCTGTCAAAGGCGAGAAAGAACGGAAAAGTTCTTCCTGCAGGAAAATTCGCCTTTCCGATCAAAATAAGAAATAGAAAGTATAAAAAAGAAAAAGACTAAACGACAGACAGAACGAAGACTACAAATAAGGCCACCGAACTGACGACGTTAACCAGAGCAGCAGAATCGAGTTTGCACAATAACAACAACATCACAATCAACTTTAGATAAATAAGATTATAAAGAGTGAAAGCGTATAATGAGAGAGAGAGAGAGAGAGAGAGAGAGAGAGAGAGAGAGAGAGAGAGAGAGAGAGAGAGAGAGAGAGAGAGAGAGAGAGAGAGAGAGAGAGAGAGGCAGACAGATAGACAGTCAGACAGATAGACAGGCAGACAAATAGACAGGAGGGCAGAGGGGTGCAAAGACAGTCAGAGACAGACAGGCATTCAAAGACAAACTGACAGTCATTCAGTCCGTCAGATCACCAGAGAGGCAATCAGACCGACAAAGGGACAGCGAGACAGACAGAGGGACAGGGATGACAGAGGGGGACAAAGAGAGACAATGGCAGTAAAGAGAAAGAGAGAAGAGAGCGAGCGCCAGAATAGTGACATTCTGCAGCGTCTCTAAGAAGGGGTTTACACGGTCTAACGCGGTTCGACAGACACGTGTTTAAAGTGATGTGTGAACGTGTGAACGGGGTATTTGGTTGTCGAACACGTTGGTTGAACCCCAAATACCCCGTTCACACGTTCACACATCACTTTAAACACGTCTGTCGAACCGCGTTCGAAGGTGTAAACCCCCTCTAACACTAATGTAGGATGTGTAAAAAAAGTACACTGACATCACCAGCATAGTCCTGTTAATCTACTTTAACATCCTTAAGTACCTGGTGCTCCTTGACCTTTATCCTTACTGCCGTCAGACTATTTTATTCATCATAGTACCCCGTTAATAGCAAGAAAATAGGGGTATTGGTTAGCAACACTGTCTTTATTATGAGATGTACTTTTTTCTGATTACTTACCATCAATGGTCTCCTTTAATTACGTCATTACTTTAATTACGATTAATTACGTCAATGGTTTACTTTTAGTAATGAAAGGGATATTAAAATGAGCCCCATTTTACCTCAAAAGTATTTTTTTCTATTAATTACTTTTTGCTTAAATCAAATGATTTATCAGAAATGAATTCTTGTATCAAGATATAACTGTATTTCCTTAGTTTTATAATATAGTGGGTCAGGGTTTTTTGTCCATAGTTGGTGAAAAAAAATTATCAGCACACTACAGATGTTGAAAAATGTGAATTGAAAATTAAGAATACATAAATAATAATAAATAGTTAAATTAAAATATAGAAATCAGTAAATTCGCACGTCACATGGGCTCAAACATGTTAAATGAAAATTAAGAATAGACAAACACATAGACAAAAATAAATGAAAATAAAATAAAGAAATAAAAATAGATAAATAAATGGATTTAAAAATATAAACAAATATAGATATAAAATAAGAAAACAAAATTTAAGTGTACAATTAAACAAGTAAAATGATAAATTATCTGATAAACATTCAAACAAATAAAGGCCTAGAATAAATGCAACTCCATACAACAAGCCAATCCATGGTGTCAACGGGACCCACTAAATCCTTTCCCACATCAAAGTAATCCTCCTTCACCCCCTTTCTCCCTTCCCCTCATTGATCCTCTAAAGGACATACTGGCCCCAACCAATAATAGAATCAACCAACCGACAACCCTGTTGTTGTTGGTGGTGGAGGTGGTGCGTTGCTGTTGGGTCGTTGTTGCGCTTGTTGTTGGGTTGTTGTTGTTGGGTTGTTGTTGTTGGGTTGTTGTTGTTGGGTTGTTGTTGTTGGGTTGTTGTTGTTGGGTTGTTGTTGTTGGGTTGTTGTTGTTGGGTTGTTGTTGTTGGGTTGTTGTTGTTGGGTTGTTGTTGTTGGGTTGTTGTTGTTGTTGGGTTGTTGTTGTTGCTGTTGTTGTTGTTGTCGATGTTGTTGGGTTGTTGTTGTTGGGTTGTTGTTGGGTTGTTGTTGTTGGGTTGTTGTTGTTGGGTTGTTGTTGGGTTGTTGTTGTTGGGTTGTTGCTGTTGCTGTTGTTATTGTCGTTGTTGTTGGGTTGTTGTTGTTGCTTTGCTGTTGCTGTTGCTGTTGTTGTTGTTGTTCATTTGACTCTGTCCGAGCAGTCCTCCCTCCCTGAGGAACGCCATGGCTAGAACAAACGGTGGTATTCTTAAAAAAAATCTTTCCTTATATAAATCTTGTATAAATCCTTGGAAGGGAAAGAATATCTTTTAAGAATACCAGTGAAAGATTCTTACGATGGTATTCTTAAAGATTTCTTTCCTTATATAACTATTTCCCTTCCAAGGATTTATATAAGATTTATATAAGGAAATTTATGTTCTAAATACCACTGAGAGCTTCCCCACAAATTCCGTATAGAGCGTATAATGTGTTATTTGTGTCCGTGATTATGTACAATGTAGTGTTCTATAATGTGTTGTATATTATGTGGTGAAGTGTTGGCTTCTCGACAGGTTTTCGATCTCGCAATCGTCACTTTGCTGTCGTCAGGTGATTTTATTAAGAGGAAAAAGCCATATCTGGACTGCATCGTGTTTGATAATGTCTTGACAAAAATACAAGGAAATTACTTTACTTCTACAATAACCATACCTCTCACCAGATAATTTCGTTCAACTAAGAATAAACCTATGTACCCCAAGGTAACTAGAGGTCCATATACAATAAATAGTTATTAAAACTATTAAAACATTTCTTTAATGTTTTCTTTACAGAAGGCATATATGACAGCTATGATACGGCGCTGAAAATTCTTTATGATTGTTATGCTATCTTTTATTTATTTTTCTAATTCACTGTGGTAGCTTTTTGTTCCAGTGATGATATTTTTAACCTGGGAATTGTCGTTTTTATGTTTATAAACAATGGTTTTCATTCTCACAATGCAATGATGGTTGTGGTTGTGGTGGTGGTTGTGGTGGTTGTGGTGGTTGTGGTGGTGGTGGTGATGACAGCGACAATGACGATTGATTAATGATAAACGACTATAAGAGCTAGACTTAGAAATGTAGGCAAACTAGATGACATCGAGCATTATGATATCAAGGGAACCACGACATTAGAAATTACATCATATTTAGTATTACGATATCAAAGGAGACTGAAGTCATAATATCAGTTGTCACGTCATAACCTGACGTCATATATGGGTCATAGAAGACTGACGTCATAGGAAATGGTGCCAAAGAATGACGTCATAATACATTATGACGTCATAATTTATAAAATGAATAGTAGCGTCATAAAAGACTAATACTAAAGGATTCTGACATCATAGAAAGAATGGTGACGTCAAATTTTGACGTCAAAGAGACTGACAACGACAGGGAAGAAGTGGAGAAGGACAAAAGAGGAGGAGTAGACAGAGGGAGGTGTCGATGGCTGTCGTAAAAGTTATGTTCTTGTTGGAGATGGCGGTGGTAGTAGTGGTGGTGGTGATGGCGCTAGTGGTGGTGATACTAGTGGTGGTGGTGCTAGTGGTGGTGGTGCTAGTGGTGGTGATGGTGGGTGTTAGTGGTGGTGTTAGTGGCGGCGGTGGTGTTAGTGGTCGTGTTGGTGGTGTTAGTGGTGGTAATGTTAGTGGTGGTGGTGGTGTTAGTGGTAGCGGTGATGTTAGTGGTGGCGGTTATGTTAGTGGTGGCGGTGATGTTAGTGGTGGCGGTGATGTTAGTGGTGGCGGTGATGTTAGTGGTGGCGGTGGTGTTAGCGATGGTGGTGTTAGCGATGGTGTTAGTGGTGATGGTGGTGTTAGTGGTGGTGTTAGTAGCGGTGGCGGTGTTATTGATGAAAGTAATGGTTGTGTTATTAGTGGTTGTGGTGGTGGTGAAGGTGGCGGCAATAGTGTTGATGGTGATGATTGTGATGGTGGTGACGGTGGATGTGGTGGTGGCGGTGGTGTTAGTGGGGATAGTAGTGGCGGTGGTGTTAGTAGTAGTGGATGGTGGTAGTAGTGGTAGTGGTGTTAGTAGTAATGGTTGTGTTGGTGGTAGTAGTAATG
>NC_134779.1:23927930-23940430 GCF_046742065.1 Oratosquilla oratoria | reverse complement strand
ATGACAGAATGGGACTCGAGTGTTGTATATCATACATGATGTAATTGACAGACGTGCATGTACACGAGAACACGCACACATTACACACACACACACACACACACACACACACACACACACACACACACACACACACACACACACACACACACACACACACACACACACACACGCATAAAACAAATATATGTACATCCATATATAGATCACACACACACACACACACACACACACACACACACACACACACACACACACACACACACACACACACACACACACACACACACACGAACACACATACGCATAAAACAAATATATGTCCATCCATATATAGATGCCAACACAGTGCACAGGCAGAGCAGCGTGTATGAATTTAACAAGCAGGTGTATATTTGCAAAAGGACCGAAAACATCCCAAACATTCGCAGCGTTCAGAGTAGCCAGAGTTTAGCTTTTAGACCAAAGATGTGTAAAGGGATGAAAGAGGTCCGACTCGCTCCCGTCAAACATGACAAGGTAAATCATATAGATAGACGCACACGCATAGTCTGTGTGTGTATGTGTGTACGTGTTTGTGTGTGTACATGTGTGTACGTGTTTGTGTGTATGATTGTATGGTGTGTACGTTTCTGTGTGTGTGTGTGTGTGTGTGTGTGTGTGTGTGTGTGTGTGTGTGTGTGTGTGTGTGTGTGTGTGTGTACGTGTGTGTGCATTTGTGTGTATGTATGTGTGTGTATGTGTAATCATGTCAGGTCAATTGAGGTCATATTAGGTCAGTTTATGTTAAGTTATTCCTGATCACGTAAGGTCAAAAGAAACCTCCCCTTGCCTGTGGCACCACAGCCCCGCAGCAGCAGTGGAGCGCAGACACCGCATCAAGCAAAGCGAACTTCCACAGCATCCCACAGCAACATTAATCACAGCAAGTGAGCGTGGTGTGTGTGAAGAAAGGAAAGGGCGACGGCATTGGCCATGGGCGTGGGCGTGGGTGTGGGCGCTCTCTCCAATTCGTTTGTATTAGCGCACTTTGTACAGATTAAGTGAGAGGCTGGTGCCGGGGTGGGGGGGAGGAGGAGGGTGCTGGTGTGAGAGGATAAGGGGAGGGTGAGGGGAAAGCGAGGGGAGTGAGGCGAGTGTGAAGAGAAGGTGACGGGAGGGTGAGGGGAAGTTAAATGGTGAATGAGGGTGAGGGGAGGATGGCGTGGTGAGGAGAGGGTGAAGGAAGGGTGAGGAGAAAGTGAAGGAAGGGTGAGGGGAGAGTGAAGGAAGGGTGAGGGGAAAGTGAAGGAAGCGTGAGGGGAGAGTGAAGGAAGGGCGAGGGGATAGGGGAGGGTGAGAGGAGTGTGACGGGAGGGTAAGGGGAAGCTATAGGAAAGTTGAGGGGAAGTTGAGGGGAGAGTGAAGGGAGGGTGAGGGGAGAGTGAGGGGAGGGTGAGGGGAGAGTGAGGAAAGGATGACGTGGTGACGAGAGGGTAAGGGAAGGGTAGGGAAAGAGTGAGGGGAAAATGAGGGCTTAGGGAGGAGGGAAGGGTGAGGGAAGGGTGAGGGAAGGGTGAGGGAAGGGTAAGGGGATGGTGAGGGTAAGGGGATGGTGAGGGTAAGGGGATGGTGAGGGAAGGGTAAGGGGAGGGTGAGGGGAGGGTGAAGAGGGTGAGGGGAGGGTGAAGAGGGTGAGGGGAGGGTGAAGAGGGTGAGGGGAGGGTGAAGAGGGTGAGGGGAGGGTGAGGGGAGGGTGAGGGGAGGGTGAAGAGGGTGAGGGGAGGGTGAGGGGAGGGTGAGGGGAGGGTGAGGGGAAGGTAAAGGGAGAGTGAGGGGAGGGTGAGGGGAGGGTGAGGGGAGGGTAAGGGGAGGGTGAGGGGAGGGTGAGGGGAGGGTAAGGGGAGGGTGAGGGGAGGGTGAGGGGAGGGTGAGGGGAGGGTGAGGGGAGGGTAAGGGGAGGGTGAGGGGAGAGAGGGTGAACTGTGCCTTAGGTTGTGGTGGACGCTAGGGAGATTGCTTGCCTGAGTGAGGGGAAGATGTCCCCGTCAGAATCCGTGGTCTAGGAAAGTGAGGGGAAACGGGAGATGGAGAGGAGACAGGAGGGAATGAGAGGGGAAGGAGGAGAAGGGAAAGGGTGAGGGGAGACGAGGAGTATAAAGGGGAATGGGGAAAGAAAAAGAATAAAGAAAAACATGTCAGAAAGAGAGCAAGTAAGAGAGAAAGAGAGAAAGGGAAGGAGAAGAGAAGTTGCTTAGAAGGGACGAGATTAGAGGAAATGATAATTGAGTAGAGAGAGGAAATGAGTGAGGAGGACAAGGTGTCTACAGAGGAAATGGATTAGCTACAGAACTTGTATGAAATGAGGAGGGAGATGCGAGAATAAAAGAAGGAATAAGAAGAAAATTTTGGGATAAATAAAGAATATAATAAAATAAAATAAAATAAAAAATACACTGAGTGCAAAAGAGGGGAAAGATATATAAGAGGTGGAATCGGAAGAGAGGGGAAGGAAAGAGGTGAAGGGAAAGGTGAAGGGAAAGGTGAGGGGAAAAGTGAGGGAAGAGATGAGGGAAAAGGTGATGGGAAGAGGAAAGGGGAAGAGGAGGTGAGGGGAGAGGTGAAGGGAGAGGTGAGGGGAGAGGTGAGGGGAGAGGTGAGGGAAGAGGTGAGGGAAGAGGTGAGGGAAGAGGTGGGAAAGAGGTGAGAGGTGAGGGGAGATGTTAGGGAAGAGGTGTGAAAGAGGAGAGAGGTGAGAGGAGAGGAAGTGAGAGGGGAGGAGGTGAGAGGAGAGGAGGTGAGAGGAGAGGAGGTGAGAGGAGAGGAGGTGAGAGAAGAGGAGGCGAGAGGAGAGGAGGTGAGAGGAGAGGAGGTGAGAGGAGAGGAGGTGAGAGGAGAGGAGGTGAGAGGAGAGGAGGTGAGAGGAGAGGGGGTGAGAGGAGAGGGGGTGAGAGGAGAGGGGTGAGAGGAGAGGGGAGAGGTGAGAGGAGAGGAGGTGAGAGGAGAGGAGGTGAGAGGAGAGGAGGTGAGAGGAGAGGAGGTGAGAGGAGAGGAGGTGAGAGGAGAGGAGGTGAGAGGAGAGGAGGTGAGAGGAGAGGAGGTGAGAGGAGGGGAGGTGAGAGGAGGGGAGGTGAGAGGAGGGGAGGTGAGAGGAGGGGAGGTGAGAGGAGAGGAGGTGAGAGAAGAGGAGGTGAGGGAAGAGGGGGTGAGGAAAGAGGTGAGGGGAAAGGAGGGGAGTGGAGAGGTGAGGGAAGAGTGGGTGAGGAAAGAGGCGAGGGGAAAAGAGGGGAGTGGAGAGGGGAGGGGAGAGGAGGTGAGGGAAGAGGAGGTGAGAGGAGAGGAGGTGAGAGGAGAGGAGGTAAGAGGAGAGGAGGTGAGGGAAGAGGAGGTGAGGGAAGAGGGGGTGAGGAAAGAGGTTAGGGGAAAGGAGGGGAATGGATAGGTGAGGTGAGAAGAGAGACGACGAGAGGGAATACGGTGATCGTTAGGGAGAGAATGGGAGGGAAACGTGTTTTTGGATAGTTTGTAATAAAATTAAACGAAGGGACGAAAAGGGGGGGTGGGGTGGTTTGGGGTTAATAGGGGAAATAGGGACAGGAAATGGAACACGGAGAGAGAAATTGGGATATTTGAGACTTTTGATTTGAGAGAAATATACAGGGTGCGATCGGTTTTAGAAATAATATTTCAGGGAGAAATACTAAATGAGAATCTCATTCGAAAAAATATTTAAGAGAAATACTTATGAGAGATATTTACAGTGGAAATATTTGTGATAGAAAATATTCAAGATGGGAAAAAAAATAGTGTAGAAAATTAGTAACGAATTATTTGTGATTAGGAATATTGAGTGTGAAAATTAGTGACGAATATTCAAATATATAGGGAGAAAAATATGTAAAGGAATCTAAGAGAGATATTTATGAGAATATTAGTTAAATTAGGTACTGCAACGGAACATGTGATGTGAACGTGAATAGGGTATAGACTATCGTGAACACGGATGGGGTATAGACTATCGAGAACACGGATTGGGTATAGACTATCGAGAACACGGATGGGGTATAGACTATCGAGAACATGGATGGCGGTATAGACTATCGAGAACACGGATGGGGTATAGACTATCGTGAACACGTATAAGGGTATAGGCTATCGAGAACAGGGATGGATATATAGACTATCGTGAACACAGATGGGGTATATAGACTATCGAGAACACGGATGATGAGATATAGACTATCGTGAACATGGATGGGGTATAGACTATCGAGAACACGGATGGGGTATAGACTATTAAGAACACGGGTGGTGTATAAACTATCATCAAGAGATACTAACTGATCTCCTTGAAGGAGAGGAATGGGGAAGGATGGACAAAGTTATGAGGGAGATTTGATCGGGAGTTGGGGGGAAGATGAAGGAGATGGAAGAAAAGGAGAATTGAGTAGGTGAAGAAGAAGAGAAGAAAGAAAGAGATGCAAGGAGACACATAAGAAAGCACATTTAAAGAAATGTAAACGTAAATGTCAGTTTTCTTTTGCTGTAATTATTACTTTCGTTGATGCTATTGTTGGGGTTATTAATGTTAAATGTTGTTTGTTATTATAGTTGTTATTGCAGTCGTTGCTGATGATTTTATTGGTAATAACGACGTTCTCAATAACGATGTTATTGTTTGTTATTGTGCTATTTGTTGGTAGCGTCATTATTGTTGTCTTTACAGTTGTTGTTATTCTCAGTGTTATTGGTGTTGAAATAAGAAAAACTTGTACTCATAAAAATGTAAGAAACCTAAGGGTCGCTTCAGGATGAAACTGATAAACATCTTATATCTGAATTTTTAATTTAACTTTCCGATATGACAGAAACACTAGATGCACCACCACAAGCAATATCCAACCAATGAATCTAAGCTCAGGAACAGATTTCAAAATGTACAACAGCACTAACACGTGAAGGGGCATTTAGACGGTCAAACTGTTTCACAAACCCGGTTTGTCAAACAAGTGTTTGAAGTGATGTTTGACCGTGTGAATAGAGTATTTGGTTGTCAAACACGTTCGACAAACGTGTTTGATGACCAAATACCCCATTCACACGGTCAAACATCACTTCAAACACTTGCCTGACAAACCGGGTTTGTCAAACTGTTCGACCGTGTAAATGGCCGTTTAAACATAAAAACGTCATCTACAATATACATAAAAATATAAACGTACACATTATAGATCGAGATAAAACATTTATTCCAACACCGGAGAAACGTGACTACACGCGCTGGAATGGCACGCGAAAAGGCAAAATACAAACGGTTACAAAGCCACTACACACATTAAATTCGAGGTGAGAAATCACATTGTTCCGAAACGGCACAACCAAACCCACTCCACTGCCTGGCTATGCAAACCTGTGGAAGAATCAGCTGATGAACTACAGCGACGAATCAAGTCCCGGCAACGGAAAATCATAGTCTCCGCATGGCGGCCGGTGAGCGCGAGAGACAATAATAGAATATTAATATTAACACAGTAAATATCAAGGGAAGTATTTGGATATGCGAGTCAGTTCATAACAACAATGGAATGTTTGGACCGGCAATTTGTCTTGACACTTTCTCTGTATATGATCTATTTATAGACGTAAAATTGATTTTTTTTTCTTCGTATAAATTCTTAAAGAGGTACTGGGTACTAATATCTATGATTGTTATTCATTACTAAATTTCGTGTGAGGAGACAATATCGCTTCGTTCCACGTGGTTTGTTCCTACTGAAATTCCTTTTTTTGTTCCTCCTCCCTCCTCTTCCTCCTCCCTCCTCTTCCTCCTCTCTCCTCTTCCTCCTCCTCTTACGCTTCCTAAAGCGCATTCTCCTCCTCTTCCCTTTCCTTCTGCTCCTCCTCCCTCCTCTTCCTCCTCCTCTTACGCTTCCTGAAGCGCATTCTCCTCCTCTTCCCTTTCCTTCTGCTCCTCTTCCTCCTCTTCCTCCTCCTGTTCCTCTTCCCCTTCCTCCTCCTCCTGCTCCTCTTCCCCTTCCTCCTCCTCCTGCTCCTCTTCCCCTTCCTCCTCCTCCTGCTCCTCTTCCCCTTCCTCCTCCTCCTGCTCCTCTTCCCCTTCCTCCTCCTCCTGCTCCTCTTTCCCATACTCCTCCTGCTCCTCTTCCCCATACTCCTCCTCCTGTTCCTCTTCCCCATACTCCTCCTCCTGTTCCTCTTCCCCATACTCCTCCTCCTGTTCCTCTTCCCCATACTCCTCCTCCTCCTCCTCCTCTTGGTGTTCAGAATGAGTCACGCCTATCAGCCTCTTCTTCTTAGTCATCCTTGGCCCAGTACTTTGTCAGCCCCTTACTCTCCCGCTTCCATAAACATGAATTCTTTGTCCCTATGTGTCCTCTCTGGCGCCCATAGCCCGTATTTCTCCTCCTCCTCCTCTTCCTCCTCCTCTTCCTCCTCCTCCTCCTCTTCTCTGCCCTTCACTTCAGCCCTTCCGGTAGCCAACTCAGCTGTCTACTAGTTCCGGACGGTTATTCTGGTTTACATTCTACATTCTACATTCTACATTCTCTCTCTCTCTCTCTCTCTCTCTCTCTCTCTCTCTCTCTCTCTCTCTCTCTCTCTCTCTCTCTCTCTCTATCTTCCCCTTTCCCTCTATTTTAGTTTCCTTCCTCTTTCTCACATTTTACTTTGCCAATATTTGGCTTTCGTGGTCATCTTTATTTCTCGCCACTCTCCCGGTCCCACTCATGCACCAGCACATTCACTCGCTCACTTTTTCATCTGATCATGTCTATTCCTACATCAGTCACCAGATCTCTTATTCACTTTCTAGTCATTCAATAAAAAAATAAAAAAAATCATGATGAGAAGGATGATTAACATAACAGAAAAAAAAAAATCCAAAGGAGAGGATGACTATCTTCTGTGTAAAAGGCAGAAATATTTTGACTAGTGACGAGATGAGAGTGAAGCAAAGGACTTTGAATCTTGTATCAGGTATACATATGGGTTATTACAGAATGCTGTAGACGAAAGGACAAATTAAGGGTACAGTCTGAATGGAGACCATGAAAGAGCCAGTGCGACCCTAATGGTAAACAGCTTCCGCTCTTATTTACATTTTCGCCATTTCCTTATTGAGACGGTGGATGTGGCTGATGAGTATCACGCTAAGTTGAAAGGATAAGCAGAGATGTGGAATACTAAAATAAAATGAACTACAAAGGATCGTGGCAGGTTTGGTTTAGATCCCAGCTCGAGAGTGTACGAGTAAAGGCTCCTGGTTGTCCGATTGATTCTCAGTGGCTAGTAATATCTGCTGAATGCTCATTGGCCGAACGGGTTAGAGCGTCGCTACTTGCGGCGGAGGCCGAGGTGACGGGAGTTCGAACACTGCCGCCAGCAAGTTGGACCAAGGTCATGGTTCATTAAATCCCACGCTTCAAAGTCCTCTGCAAGGGGCACCGTGCTAGCCTTCTGATAGGAGTCTTACGACATTCAGCCGATGTAAATAACCACTATCAGTCACTAGTGACTGCCACTCGCCCCGACCATCCATATTCTTAGATCAAGGTCGAAATCACTTTTTTTTTAATTATGAAAGATCTAGAATGATTTAAAAAGCGTATTTCGAAATGCGTATGTAGTGTCGATGGAGGAGAATAGAATTATCTTTACTAAAAAGGAGATTGTAGGAAAAAACAAAGAAAAAATTATGTAGGGAAGGTTAAACGATATCATCAATATTGACCACCACCCCTGTCTACATCCAACACCCCGGACGCTAAAAGTATTTTCGTGTTCGCCATAAAAAAATACATAAAGCTAATCACTCTACAGGAGGGTGAGTCTACATAACACTAAGAGGGTAGACAGAAAATGAAAATTAACGAAATAGAAGTATTCGGGAAAAAAAAATGAAGAAAGAAAATTTAGGGTCTTACGCTAAAAGGCGTTTAGTAGCGTCTGATGTGGCGGCATACTAGGCAAGCATGCTACCTGCTTTTTGCTACTTCGTTTGAGTAAAATATCCTAGAATTCCGTAAGAACATCTCAACAATATGTCTAATATTCGTCTAGGATTAACTTCTTAGTTCGTCGTTCAGTTCCTCAATATATGACTTAAGGGTAATTTTGACTTTAGGAAATTTGAAAAACAAATGATCGTAACCAAAGTCGTTTCTACTCAAAGGAGGTAGCTAAAGCAAGTAGCATGCTAACGAGAAATGTGTGCCACATCGACTCTTCGGTCTTGAACAGTTGATTTCTTGAAAATAGTCAACAAGTAAATTGAAATAAAGAAGGTGGAAGATGCTATCAGAATGTATATACATACATGTGCGTACAGTGTCTAGATACGTTACATATACGTACGCTAAGCAACCATGCATACATACTCTTATGTATACAGTACATATATACATCATATGTGTATATATCATAGTACATACAATCATCATGTGTGTATACATATATACACACACGCATTACATACATTAATACATACACATATGCCATATATTGACACAACTCTTCCCGCTCCCTTTCTCTCTCTCTCTCTCTCTCTCTCTCTCTCTCTCTCTCTCTCTCCCACAAATAATAAAGAGAATGACGGTAGAGCGATTGGATGGAAGCTGTATGAAGTAAGGCATCTCAGCGGATAATTGGGATATATGGAGAGGAAGAAGAGGAGGTACAATGAGAGGAGGAGGGGGAGGAGGGGAGGAGGAGGGGAGGAGGAGGGGGAGGAGGGGAGGAGGGGAGGGAGGGGGAGGAGGGGAGGAGGAGGGGGAGGAGGGGGAGGAGGGGAGGAGGTGGAGGGGAGGAGGAGGAGGAGGGGAGGAGGAGGGGGAGGAGAAGGGGGAGGAGGGGAGGGGAGGAGGGGGGGAGGGGAGGAGGGGGAGGGGAGGAGGGGGGAGGGGAGGAGGGGGGAGGGGAGGAGGGGAGGAGGAGTGTGAGGGATGAAAGATGAATTAAAACTAGATGAAAGGGAAAGAAGACTGAGACAGAAACCAAGATGGAAGAAATGGTAGAAATCATTGTTATTATAAAATGGTAAAAGAATACACGTAACACAGTAACACTTGAATATTGATAGGAAAAATTCTATGTCTAATGCACAATGATATGAAATGTAAATATATGTAGTGAAATAGTGCAGGTTTAGAAAAAATACAGAATATTGAATAAATAAAAAACATAAAGAGTGAAGAAATAAAAATAAGTACTTCCATAAAACAAAAGTATATATATATATATTATATATATATATATATATATTATATATATGTATACATATATATATATATATATATATATATATATATGTATACATAAAAGAATAATGTACTACACAATACGAGAAAAATGAAATACGAAATAAATATACAAGAAAACTTGAAAACGTAATAAAATTAATAAAATGAAAATATCGTAATTCAATAGAATTAGAACGTGACAAACCACAAACACAGAATGTTGAAATCAATTATCTCACGCTAGGTTACAAATAATGAATTCTAAGTCTACAAATTGCGAATAGAAATTGATCAAGAATTGAAATAACGAAAGTCAAGGAGTGTTAGACGTAGGAATAAGCAAACAAAGTAAAAGATAAGATGATAAAGGAGCGTAGGAAAGACATGAAAATATACGCAGGAAAGAAATACGTCCAGAAAGGTTAAAGAAGAATGATAGAAAGACAAATTAGCGGGCCATGGAAGTGAAGAAGTAGAGAAAATGGAATAGAAAGAAAATGATAAGAAGCAGCCTAGAAGAAAATATGAAGACTAAAAAAAAAAAAAAAATAAAAAAAAAAAAATAATAATAATAAAAAAATAAATAAGATAAAATAAAATATAAAATAAAAAAGATAAAATAAAATAAAATAAAATAATTAAAATAAAATAAATAAATAAATAGAAATAAATAAATAAAACCTAAAGTGAACAGAAATGAACGATAAAAAATGAAACAAAACACAACCAACGGAGAGAAAAGTCAACACGGAAATATGAAACGAAAGACCAGAAGGAAGTACGGAGAATTACGAAATGATGAAAACAAATGCAGCAGAGAACACACAAGCGAAGAGATTGAACAGCAAAAAGGGGAGAAATTGTGAGAAGTGAGAATAGTTAAGGACGGGAAGGAGAAAAACGAGAAAATGAAGAAATATGAGAAGCGATGGGCGCGTTGTGGAACAAAAGACCTTTGAACGAGAAGAAAAACGACGGAGATGCAATGAAGGGAGATGGCATGAAGGAGGGACCCGAGAAGGGGTAATGAAGAGGGTAATGAAGAGGGTAATGAAGGGGGTAATGAAGGGGGTAATGAAGGGGGTAATGAAGGGGGTAATGTAGGGGGTAATGTAGGGGGTAATGAACGGGGTAATGAACGGGGTAATATAGGGGGTAATGTAGGGGGTAATGAAGGGGGTAATGAAGGGGGTAATGTAGGGGGTAATGTAGGGGGTAATGAAGGGGGTAATGTAGGAGGTAATAAATGGAGTAATGAAGGGGGTATTGAAGGGGGTAATGAAGGGGGTAATGTAGGGGTAATATAGGGGGTAATGAAGGGGGTAATGTAGGAGTTAATGAAGGGGGTAATGAAGAGGGTAATGAATGGGGTAATGAACTGGGTAATGAAGAGGGTAATGAAGAGGGTAATGAATGGGGTAATGAACTGGGTAATGAACTGGGTAATGAACGGGGTAATGAAGAGTGTAATGAAGGGGGTAATGTAGGGGTAATGAAGAGAGTAATGAAGAATATCCCATGGGATACTCCTCCGTACAAAGACCCAATGATCTTGGTCTTGGAGTGGATGTTGATCGGTGTAGATTTATTTCAGTCTACAGGATGCCTCTCAGCTGAAAGCACGCACGCACGCACATGCACACACACACGTGTATATACACACATACACGTGTATACACCCACACACACGTGTATACACCCACACACACACGTGTATACACCCACACACACACACACACACACACACACACACACACGTGTATGCACACTCAAGCATATATACACACACACACGTGTATACACACGCACATACATACACGTGTACACGCGCGCACACACACACACGCACACACACACACACACACACACACACACACACACACACACACGTGTATACACACGATACTGATGTATTCATAGATAGATACATATATTTAAATATCAATATATAAACATAGGTTTACTTTATTTACTCGCCCACTCTCTTTAAAGGCACAATGGACTTAGTAAATTTTGAATTTTGAAATTTATAACCTATCATAATAATGAACACCATTTTTTTTTTATCATTTCCATCATCATTTTCAACCTGCCACCACCATTACCACAATTTCACAATTGGCACTTATTGCTATTATCAATTATATTCCTATTGTACAATGGAATGTTTACTATGGAGATATCAAACTCGTTATCGTTATCATGAGCCCCAACGTTGCTTAATCTATCATCATCATATCTGGTAAGACTTCAAGACAATAGAATAACACACTAGTTTATTCTTCAAATACATTCCCTTAGGTCAACAGTAACCTTATACACAAGAGGTCAAACTCAAACCTCTTTGGAGCTTTGGTAACTGTGGTTAAGAAAAGGGATCCAAGACTTCTTCTGAAGAATGAAGAATAATGACACAGAAACGTGATTCCAGCGGAGTAGGAAATAGATATTCACTGACATTGAGGACCTATAAGAAACGAGGGAAGGAGAACATAAGAAGGGAGAAGACTGTAGGAGACCATAAGGCCTACACTAGGCAGTTTCATTGACGGTGAGGACCTATAAGAAACGAGGGAGGGAGAACATAAGAAGGGAGAAG
This sequence comes from Oratosquilla oratoria, assembly GCF_046742065.1. NCBI lineage: Eukaryota > Metazoa > Arthropoda > Malacostraca > Stomatopoda > Squillidae > Oratosquilla > Oratosquilla oratoria. The sequence continues at coordinate 23,928,598 of NC_134779.1, read as the reverse complement.
ACTGTAGGAGACCATAAGGCCTACACTAGGCAGTTTCATTGACGGTGAGGACCTAAAAGAAAGGAGAGAGGGAGAACATAACAAGGGAGAAGACTGTAGGAGACCATAAGGCCTACACTAGGCAGTTTCATTTCCACCTCTCATCCCTATTCTTATTCACTGACAGTGAGGACCTAAAAGAAAGGAGGGAGGGAGAACATATGAACGGAGAAGACTTTAGGAGACCATAAGGCCTACACAAGGTAGTTCCATGTCCACATGTCACCCCTATCCATAAAACCATCTCATCTTCTCATAAAACAGCCAATTGCTTCAGTGCTCACTAGATGGTCACTACGCCTATTCCATTCGTTAACCAGTCTGTTGGTAAACCAGTTATTGCCTATTTCCCTCTTAGACCTAAATTTGTCCAATCTAAATCCATTACGATGAATCCTGCCCGGCCGAGATGTACAGGGGAGACACAGTATTTATGTACCATACTTGTGTGCATGTACAACCGCGCACAATTTGTGTGCGTGTGTGTGTTTATGTGCATGGTAAACACATGTATGTTCATACATATGCGTGCACACACACACACACACACGCACATATTATAATTATATATATATTATATATATGTATATATATATATTATATATATATATATTATATATATTATATAT
>NC_134779.1:23917930-23925430 GCF_046742065.1 Oratosquilla oratoria | reverse complement strand
TTTTTCTCAATCTACAATTTACCACCACCTCCACTCCTGACTTTCTTGCGATATGTGACCCCAATCACCTAAAGCTATCTACTTCTAGCCTCTCTCCCTTTAGACTTTCTTACAACTCACTGCCATCCTTGTTTTTACCCATAAATACCTTCAAATTTCTCCTGTTGCATACCTTCCCAAACTCCGTCACGAACACCCTACCTCTGTCCCTGACATAAGCGCAGTGTCGTCAGCAAACAACAACTGGCTCACCTCCCACTTTTCATTTTCTTTAACCATCCCCTACCCATTACCCTCGCTTTTACCTCCCGCACCACCCTACACCTTACTATCGTAAAAACTTTTCACTGCCACCAACAGTTTTCCCTCAATTCCATATATTTACAATACCTCCCACAAAAGCCTTCTTCAAACCCACAAAGGACCAAAAAACATCATAACATTTTGCTAAAGCTTTCTCAGATATCTACCTTACCACAAAATATTGATCCACGCAACCCCTGCCTTTCCCAAAAACCAGCGTTCCTTACTAATTATTCTCTCTGTTCCTCTCCTAATCCTCTTCAATTAAACTCCTCCCATATGCCTTCCCAACTCCACTCAAACTGATCCCTCTGAAACTACTAAACTTGCATTTGTCCCCTTTTCCTTTGTAAAGCGAAATTATACAAGCCCTCCTCCAGTCCTCTGACACTCTACCCTCCCTAGAACATACATTAAACAGCCTCACTAGCTAGTCCACTATTACAGACAATCCGCATGACAAATCTATCTCAAGTGCCTTACCTGTTCATCATTTTCCGATCTACCTGCACCTCATCTTTTCTTATTTCTCCTCTATTTTCCTCTCCTTTCTTAGCAGCTCCCACCAATCCCTCTCTATCCTCCTTCACATTCAACACCTCTCTAAAATTTCCCCACCCATCTTCTCCTTTCCGCGTCCTCTTCCATTAAGATATGTCCATCTGCGCCTTTTACCTTTTCTTCTCTATTTGATTCACCTCACTTTCCCCTCTTGATTTCCTCACCCCAACAATAAAATATGGCTTTCAATATTTTCTGTTATACTCCTCTCCCATTTTAAACCTGCTTTCTTTTTTGCCTCCTTTGCCCTTTGTTTTGCCTCTTTTTTTTTCTTTATACCTCATATTTTCTTTTCGTCCTACTTTGCAAACGGTACCTGATGTTTGTTTCTTCTTTTCTACGATCTTCACTTCATCCCACAGCTCTCCATTCTCATTTTTCTACATAGCATCTTTGCAAACCTAGTGACGTCCTCCTTGGAACACCCTTATTCCTCTTCCACATCTAATTCTACTCTATCCTTCACCACCTTCGCCACTTCACTCAGCTTCTTCTACTTCTGCTATTTTTCCTTTTTATTTAAACAGCTTGGTCTGAGAACCTCTCTATCTTCCACCCTTTTTCTCTTTCTCGACTTATCCTTCAATTTTAACTTATCTTTTTCCAAAAATTATCTGATATTTTCCCACTCTCTCCCCTAAGAACATTGACACCCAGAACGCTTCCTACTCTATTCCTGGATATCACTACATATACTCATACATATATATATATACATTATGCACACATTATTATATATATATATATATATATATTATATATATTTTTTTTTTTTGCTGGTAACCACAAAGGAAATCTGAAAGACAAAGAAATTCTCAAGCATTTGTTTTATTCACATATTCACGGGAATACGGATGAAAATGGTAATAAAGTTAGATAAGAGACTAAACAATAGGAAAGGAACTGTCAAAGCACAAAAAGTCACAAACGAAAAAGAATAAATCTTAGCGAACAACACAAATCACCAAATCACTTTTGGTCACTTATAACTTATTACAAATTTTGTAGAGTTTCTGATTTATAAATGCCACTACTGATATTAATCGTTAATATTAAAACCTTCAGAATGTTTTATACTATTTTCTATAACGTTTCTATTGACAAATGAATTACAAGAGCATATAGAGGAGGCATTATTCCAATCAATTCAATGATTGAAATCTTACATGTGAACAAATAGAGCATTGAATTCTTGTTGTTTTAACACTATGTTGTTCAATATTATATTGAATATATCATAATTATATATATATTTACATATACAATTATATATATATATTTATATATATTATACACATACATATACATATCTATGGCTCAGAATAAAATAAAACACGACATTAAGAGGTATAAAATATAAGTGAAGCACTATCAATTGAACGAAACAAGTAAAATTTTTGTGGTGGAAAAGAGAATCTATGTTAGAAAGACTAAACAACCACGTCGATATCACTGACCCCTTCGTTAATTCCCTCCAATCACTGAACTACTTCATCGCCCCTCCCTGCACACTCACTCGTATTTCGGCACTCTTGTGCACGAGTTTTGCAACCCTCAGCTATATCCCTCAAGCTCCAACTTTCGGTTTTCGTGTCCACTATGTCATACACCTTTTACAAGTCCATGAAAGGCGTATATAGAAGCTTCCCTTTTCCATATCTATTTCGACCAATTATTTGCGTGTAAAACCCTAGTCCGTCCAGCCTTCTGCTTCCCCTTCAGAATCCTGTTCGTTCCTATAACTCTTCCCCTTTGCCTACCCCTTTTACCTATTTCTTTCATATATTTTTTTGGATCATTTTTGGCATATTCGGCAACAGCATTTTAGTCTTATTTCTTCGCTTACTCTTCTAAATCGTTTAGTAGCTTCATGCATGCTTTTTACAGTCTCGTATATCCTCTCCTCTGATATTTTTCAAAGTCTTTGGAACTACTACACCATGAAAGGTCCTCAACCTCAAACAAGATCTCACTCAGTATTACATCTGTCCTAGACTCTTCACCCATTTGGACATTTTAGCCACCCTTTTTCACCCCCTTTCATCTCTGACACTTCTTTCATTTCCCCCTCTCCCTTCCCTCACCTCCCTTCCCCCCCACCTCCCTTCCCCCCCACCTCCCTTCCCCCCCCACCTCCCCCATTCCCAATCTCTTCAGATTTGCCTTCCTCTCCTCGTTCTTATTTGGATACTCGTAGAAATAGTCTCTCCATATTTCTTTCAACTTCTTCTCCGGCGTCAGAAGCCTTCCCTTTTCATTCCTCATTTCTTCTCATGTCCTTCTGGTGGAACTTCTTGTCCTAATTAGTTTACGACCAAAAGCTTCAGCTTTCTTTCCGAAAATCTTTCGCATATTCTTTCCAATCTCTCAAGTTCTTTTTCTTAAGAGTGATGCCCCTTTTTCCGTTACTGCATACACAGCTCTGCATTTTTTTTCAATAAAGATGATGACAATATGGTTTAACGTCACTAACTCCTCCCATAGGAAGGCTAGGACGGTGCCCCTTACAGATGACTTTGTAGCGTGGAATTTAATGAACCATGCCCTTGGTTCAACTTCGCCGGTGGCAGGATTCGAACCGCCATCCCTCGACGCCCTAACCCACTCAGCCAGTAAAGATATTTCATAAAACTTTCTTTTGTTTTGTCAAATTTCATGTTTTTCTCCTCACCACATTCAGTAACTCATTCTTCTTAAGAATTTATATATTTTCATATTATATATACTTTATATTTATACTTAAATATTCTTATAATATTTATAGATATAAACACATTTACCTACATTTTTGTAACACTAGTCACTTGGTTTCAATATCATTCTTTGTAAGAAGTCTCAAGTTCGATTATAGGCGTGGGATGATCTATTTCCAAGGCCCCGGACAGGTGACTATTTATTCTATTATCGCAAAGCATTTCTGCTCATAAGCCCTCCTCAGATTTACCATACATTTCATATTTCTCCAAGAAATTCATCTCTTCAGTGCACATCAGTTGTCGATGTGTTCTGCTTTCGTCTGTAATTCTCTTTCTAGGTCAACCCAATTCTTCCTTTCTACCCTTCCACCCTCTCTCTGTTTCCAAAGCAGTGACATCTTGCTATGATCTTTATATCAGTCCTATGTAACTTTCTGATAAGATTAATCAATATATTTGTACGTATAGTATACGTAATTCTGACTATGATGTTAGTTGTGATTTACAAACATGTTACTACATTTCTCAATGTAATCTATGCATTCACACACACACACACACAGTATATAGTATTTTATATATATATATATATATATATATATATATATATATATATATATATATATATATATATATATATATATATATATACATACATATACCAAAAGCTTTTTCCCCCTTACATGGATGGTAGCCAAAAAGAAAAAGGCATAGAAACCACTCCCACCCATTCCATTCCCTACATATTCCACTCCCCTCCACCCTCCTCCCTCCCTCTTATCTTGACACCTGGATATATTATATATATTATATATATATATATATATAATATATTATGTATATATATATAATATATATATATATATATATGTATATATATATATATATAATATATTATGTATATATATATAATATATATATATATATATATGTATATATATATAATATATTATATGTATATATATATATATATATATTATATGTATATATATATTATATTATATGTATATATAATGTATATATGTATATGTATATATATGTATATGTATACATGTATATGTATATTATATATATTATATGTATATATATATATACATATATGTGTATATATATATTATATATATATATTATATATATATATATAATATATGTATATACATATTCATACTTGCACATGTAAATTAACATAAATTCTTATGTTTATTCATTATCAGAGCTTTCGCCCCCAAAGAGATTGGTGGTACATATTTTTTCTATCAAGAATTAGTTGCAAACTTTGGTCTTGGCACTGCCACCAAGTTGAGATGCTCTTCATTACCATCACGGAGTGTCTTGTTCTTCTCGCAACAAGTTGTAATTATCATACGACGAGAGAAGAAATGTTACGTTGTTACATTGTCTGCTAGGACTTGCTTCGATGGTCCTAACCACTCATCCCAAGCTACCAAGCACTTGAATCCATCAGCTACTTGTGTGCTCTGTTATCCTTTCATTTATTATTGTTTTGCTTTTTTTCTTTATGCATTTTGTGTGTTTAAATCTATCTATTAATTTACCTATATACGTCTGTTTACACATTTCTTTATTCATTTCATGTTTAATCTATTTCTATTCATTTACCTATATACGTTTTATTCATTTGTTTACCTTTGTTTATTATTTACCTGTATAAACTTCTCTATTTACCTATGAATATATTTATCGTTTGTCTAATTTTCTATTCACTGTATATATTTCATTGATCATCTAGTTTTTTTCGGATGTCAATACAATTTTCTTACGTTCTAGAGATTTTCTTCTGATCACAGAAGAATCAGCTTCACGTTTAGATTATGTAAAGTTCTTCATAAATTCTTAACAGATAAAAAAAAATCACCTCAAGTGGTCACACCCAAACTGCATAAAATTGTTTGACATTAGACGTAACTGTATTTGAAAATTCAACATCGAGTCTTCATAAACTCATCGTCTGACCTCATCAGAATAAACAATTTTAACGAAAACAACCTTGTTGGGGGGGGGGGGTAAAATTTCAAAAAATGTGTAATTATTCATTCATAAGCTTCTGGCTGTCCTCAGGTGATATTATTAAGCCCAGGTGATATTATTAAGCCCAGGTGATATTATTAAGCCCAGGTGATATTATTAAGCCCAGGTGATATTATTAAGCCCTCCGTTCCGTAGCCATTTCATAATCAAGCCCTACAATAAAACAGTGGCTGCGTTTGTATATTTTATTCTGGCTAAAACCAGGCTACTATAAGCCTTCTAATACTTAAGTTTTTTTGAAGGTGATGTTTTCTGCATTAATAATTTTCTATGAGTATTTTTAAAATCATCATGTGATCTCCCCCCCGTCTAATAATTTCTCGTGGTCAAATACCGATCTTAGTTAACACTTGACACACTTCCTGAAGAAAGCTCAGTTAAGCCTAAATCCAGATAGGAGATTATGTCTGCCTAAGCACGAGCTTTACTGAGTTTAGATCCTGCTACACGGCGATTAGTGAGATCTTTAGAAAGTATCTGCAAGAAAATTATCAATGCAGAAAACAACATCACCTTTAAAAAAAAATTTTTATTAGAAGACTTACTGCCCGTATATACTTAAGTTTTGAGAATTAACTCAAGTCCTGCGCCATAAGATAATTCTTAAAACTGTACCTGGCGATTTGATTCAGTTTGGAAGGCCTCCCACAGGTCAGGGCAACTGAGCCCTGATTCCGCTACAACGAACCTGCTTCGCCTGCGTCAAGGAACCTGCTTCGCCTGCGTCAGGCAGTTCCTCCTACGTCGAATAAGTTGTCCAGTCCTGTCTCATTAAGACCACAACTGGCAAGATCTCCGCCTCCCATCTGTTACCGTCACAGACAACGGCGGCGCCAAAGGAGTCGCCGGAGGATGAGAGGAGGAGGAGAGGAGGAGGAGGAATGAGGAGGAGGAAAGAAGAGGATAGAAAGAGGAGGAGAAGGAGGAGGAGGAGGAGGAGGCGGCAAGAGGATAGAAGAGGAGGAGGAGGCAGGATAGAAGAGGAGGAGGAAGAGGAGGAGGAGGAAGAGGAGGAGGAGGAAGAGGAGGAGGAGGAAGAGGAGGAGGAGGAGGAAGAGGAGGAGGAGGAAGAGGAGGAGGAAGAGGAGGAGGAGGAAGAGGAGGAGGAAGAGGAGGAGGAAGAGGAGGAGGAAGAAGAGGTGGAGGAGGAGGCAAGAGGATAGAAAGAGGAGGAGGCAAGAGGATAGAAAGAGGAGGAGGAGGATAGAAAGAGGAGGAGGAGGAGGAGGCAAGAGGATGGAAGGAGGAGGAGGAGGAGGAGGCAGGAGGATAGAAGCGGAAGGAGGAGGAAGAAGAAGAGGAGGAGGAAGAAGAAGAGGAGGAGGAGGAAGAAGAAGAGGAGGAGGAAGAAGAAGAGGAGGAAGAAGAAGAGGAGGAAGAAGAAGAGGAGGAGGAGGAAGAAGAGGAGGAGGAAGAAGAGGAGGAGGAGGAGGAGGAAGAAGAGGAGGAGGAGGAGGAAGAGAGACCACCACACTTCTGGCTTACCTTCACGTCTGGGCGAACACTCCTTTCCCCAACATTTTCTTCTTCGACATTTCTTCTTTTGTTTCTTCCCTTCTTTCTTTCTTTTCTTTTCTTTCTTTTCCTCCTCCTTCTTCTTCTTCTTCTTTTGCTTCTCCCCTTTTTCACTTTTCATTTCTCCTCGTTTCCTATCTCCTTTGTTTGTTTGTTTTCTGTTATTTCGTTGTTTTATCGTTTCCTTTTCTTTGCAGTTTATTTTCCGTTTTCTTTACGCTTGTCACCATTGCGGCGCGTTGGGTAACGATCTTGCCTCGCAAGTATCAAGTCTCGGGTTCGATTCTGTGTGGTTACAAGTGATTGTCACTTGCCCTTGGCTGGCCATGTGTACAATCAAGGTGCTTTTAGTTATCTGTTTTTTCTTTAATCTAGT
>NC_134779.1:23885430-23912930 GCF_046742065.1 Oratosquilla oratoria | reverse complement strand
TGTTGCATCACCTTTAGTCGTATTTACATAACGCATGTTTTGTTAACCTGCCATAGCAATGCCTGGATACATGGACATTCTCATATACGACTGCAGACGATTTTATTCAGTTGTCAAGTCTTGTTCACACGGGGCAAGTTGACTGGCAAGTCAAGTGTGCAAGTTACTTGCTACATTAACCTGCCATAGCAATGCCTGGATACATGGACATTCTCATATACGACTGCAGACGATTTTATTCAGTTGTCAAGTCTTGTTCACACGGGGCAAGTTGACTGGCAAGTCAAGTGTGCAAGTTACTAGCTACATTAACCTGCCATAGTAATGCCTGGATACATGGACATTCTCATATACGACTGCAGACGATTTTATTCAGTTGTCAAGTCTTGTTCACACGGGGCAAGTTGACTGGCAAGTCAAGTGTGCAAGTTACTTGCTACACTTTATTTTACACACGTCAAGCACATGTTTACACACGACAAGTAACTTGTAGCAAGTAACTTGCACGCTTGACTTGCCTCTTAACTTGTTCGTACCTTGAGGCAAGTTTGTTTGGCAGAGAATATTAAGAAGACTTTACTGATTTCTTGAAGATGATGTCCGGCAATTTCATCGTGGTGTGATGATTGTATTTAACACTTGTTTAAATTTGTTTATTTTCATTACAGCTGTCACCAGATAACTATATATATTCTTTTTATTTCAACAGCTTTTGAGTCCTTTCATAGAGATTATTGGATTTAATGGTTTATTTTGGTTGTTGTAAGTTTATTTTAATCAGCTATTGATGATTTCCTAATTAAAAGTATATATATTTTTTTTAATTATTAGTTATTGACATAGTTTAAGCCAACGAGTTTATACACACACATACATTTACATGTATACATACATACTGTACATACACATACATACATACAGAAATACATTCACACATTCACAAGAAGGTAACACATTATCACTATGGTGACATGAAAACCATTACTTACTTAGGTTCCCTCTCGGCCCCAAGTGGCCAATAGTGATTGCCACTTGCCCCGGCTGGCCGAGCATAAGAGACAAATGCGACAGCTTCGGCCGCAACAAAAAGCTTCCTGGTATGTGATCTATAGTGATTATTTGAGCACACGCCCGCCCGCTCGGCCGCCCGCCCGCCCACTCACTCACTCACTCACTCACTCACACACACACACTTACTCACACACACACACACACACACACACACACACACACACACACACACACACACACACACACACACACACACACACACACACACACACACACACACACACACACACACACACACACACACACACACACACACACACACACACACACACACACACAACTCGATGGCGCAGTTGGTAGAGTTCGTGTAAGGTCACAGCATCACCTATAGATTGGTCATATATGAGCTCTGAGCTCTCTTCCGGGAGGGGAATAACTATCGATCACGAGTCCAACACGTGATCCAAGACCATGGCGAAACACACATTATAATGAAGACGATATGTTGATTACTGTGGAAGGTGAGGGAAGAGTAATTGTGATGAAGAATGATGATGATAGTGACACCAACTATGGTAACGACACTGTCAGTGGTGATGATAGTGATGATGGTGAGAGTCATAAAAATGGGGTTGTTGATAATGGTGATGATACTGGTGATGAAGACATTGGTGATAGTGAAGATAATGGTAAATATAGACATGATAATCGTGAAAATAGTGATGATAATAATGGGGCTTCGCTGTTGATAGTCACTGTAGGAATAGTGATAATACTGGTGATTATAGCGGTGGTAAATATATTACTTTATAAAAAGTCACGGTGATAATAGCGATTATAGTAACGATAGCAACGGGGATGATAGTGATGACGGTAGCAATGATGGTGAAAATAGCACTGGTGGTCAGTGGCGATATTGGTGATAATTATGATGATAATAGTGTTGATGGCGATGCTGGTGATAAGAATGATGATAGGCGACGATAACAACGATAATGATAGTGATGACTGTAGTGATTATGGTGATCTGTGGCGATCTGTGGGGTTTGGTGATAATGATCGTTGATGATATTAATAATAACGATGTATATAAACATTACATTGCAACTGATCTTCAATGCTTTAGTAACTGTTTTGGAATTCTGTACAAAGGATTTGTTTATTTACCAAAATCGAGAAGGAGAGGAGTGAATGTCGAGCACAAAGTAAACAAACACTTGTCAAAGGATAACGGAAAAGAGTTCTCATAGAAAACGGCGAAAAGTCAGAAATATACGAAGCCAACGAAAGAATATAAGAAGATTGAAGATAAAGGGGATGGAGAGGGAAGAAAATGGGAAACTAAGGGGAGAAAATAGGAAAGTAAGAAAATGGGAAGGAGAGGAAAGAAAATGGGAAGGAGAGGAAAGAAAATGGGAAGGAGAGGAAAGAAAATGGGAAGGAGAGGAAAGAAAATGGAAAGGAGAGTAAAGAAAATGGAAAGGAGGGGAAGGAAAATGGAAAGTAGGCGAAAGAAAATGGAAAGGAAAGGAAAGAAAATGGAAAGGAGGGGAAAGAAAATGGAAAGTAGGCGAAAGAAAATGGAAAGGAAAGGAAAGGAAAGAAAATGGAAAGGAGAGGAAAGAAAATGGAATGGAAAGAAAATGGAATGGTGAGGAAAAAAGGGAAAGGAGATAAAAAATGAAAAAGTAAAGAAAATGGAAAAAGAAAATGAAAAAGAGAGGAAAGAAAATGAAAAAGAGAGGAAAGAAAATGGAAAGGAAAGAAAATGGAAAAGAGGGGAAAGAAAATGAAAAGGAGAGGAAAGAAAATGGAAAGGAGAGAAAAGAAAATGGAAGAGGAAAGAAAATGGAAAGGAGGGGAAAGAAAATGAAAAAGAGAGGAAAGAAAATGGAAAGGAAAGAAAATGGAAAAGAGGGGAAAGAAAATGAAAAGGAGAGGAAAGAAAATGGAAAGGAGAGAAAAGAAAATGGAAGAGGAAAGAAAATGGGAAGCGAAGAGATGAGGAATGATAAACGGGAAACTAGATTAAAGAAAATGAGATAACAAAGAAAATGTTAATATAAAGAAAGAAATAGGTCTATAATAAAAAAAAAGAGAAATATTAGTATAGAAATCAGAGAGGTGACGAAAAAGAAAATGGAATTTTTAATAGATAAATGATTGGACGGCAAATCAATTTACAAAAAATAAATAGAAAAATATAATAAGAAATAAAAGGAAAAAGAATATGGAAGATAGAATTTAGGACCAGAAGGAAAGGAAAATGGAAGGAGAGATTATTGTAGGAAAATAGAACTGTAGATAAGTAGATGGAGAAGATGAAATGATACAGGGACAGTATTGGAAGATAGAGGAACGAACGAACGAACGAACGAACGAACGAACGAACACACACACACACACACACACACACACACACACACACACACACACACACACACACACACACACACACACACACACACACACACACACACACACACACACACACACACACACACACACACACACACACAAAGGTTAGATCGGTCCGTATATTAGCTCTAAGGTCTGAACCGGATGTGCAACAGTTGTCGATCACGAGTCCAGCACGTGATTCAAGACCATGCTGAATTAAGCCCAAACAAACTCAGGAACACACAAGAACACACACATACACGCATAGTCGCACTAGACACACAGACACACATAGACACAGACACACATAGACACAGACACACATAGACACAGACACACACACACACACACACACACACACACACACACACACACACACACACACACACGTACAGACACACACGCACAGATACAAACACATAGATACACACACACAGATACAGACAGACAGATACAGACACACACGCACAGGCCCAAACGCACAGACACACGCACACATACTGTACAAGAAACGAGACGACTTCTTCAAGAAGCTGCATCACGTTGGAGATGGACGTGGAAGCTGAGGGACTCCGGAAGGAACGAAGGACGGAAGGACGATTATTAGGAGGATGCAGGAGGGAAAACTGTGGATCAAAAAGGAAAAGGAAAAAAGTGACAAAGGAGGAAGCAATTTGTTGAGATAAGAAATAAGTTGGTTTAGAGAGGAGGAAGGCTGTTTGGCCAACGAGACGTATAGTGAATACGCAAAATATATTTTTTTCTTTATGATATAAATTATGTTAAGGAATATTTTATAAAGGATGTAAATGGCAGGGAAAAAGTGACTTGTTAAAAAATTGGATTGCGTAATATAGGATCTTACATATTCATAATTCTATGTAAGAAATTTTTCATGATTAATGATGACTACATAAAAATATATCTTTACATTTTTTTTTTCAATTATTCACGGGAAAATACGAACGAAAAATTATTTTGCGACAGTCCTTTCTTCTTATTCTTCCTCCTCTTCTTCTTCTTTTTCTTCTTTCCTTTTTAAGCATAGATGTTCCTTTACTTCAGGTAAGAAGTATGTTTTGACAGATTATAGGAAATCTCATTTAAACCTTTGGTCAGAAATTTAGTTTTATTAATATTTTTTCGATTAATGCCACAGCTGGATAAGGTGGACGAGGAATTGGAGGGAAGATGAGAGAAGATAGGAGAATGAGAAAAGAGGAAGGAAGAAAAGAAGTAGAAAGAAATGGGGAAGAAGAGGAGGAAAAAAAAGAGTACGGGGAAGAGGAGGAGGAGGAGGGAGGCCGAGAAAGAGGAGGACGAAGGAGGAGGAAGAGAAGGTGGAGGGAGGACGAGAAAGAGGAAGAAGAGGAGGAAGAAGAGGAGAAAGAAGAGGAAGAAGAAGAGGAGGAAGAAGAGGAGGAAGAAGAGGAGGAGGAAGAAGAGGAGGAGCAAGACGATGATGATAAGGTAGAAGACGAGTACGAGGTAGAAGAGGAGGAGGAGGTAGAAGGTGAGCCGGAAGATAGAAGACGAATAGAAGGAGGTAGAAAAGGAGGTAGAAGAGGATTTATGGAGGAGGGATGGAGGAGTAAAGGGTAAAAGACGAATGGTCTAAAGTGCCAGAAGTGGAGGACAAGAAATATGCATGTTGGTCGAGGTGACGAGGATGAAGACGTTGGGTTGGTTGGAGAAAGAAACGGAAGAAGAAACGGAGGAGGAGGAGGAGGAGGAGGAGGAGGAGGAGGAGAAAGAGGAGGAGGAGGAGGAGGAGAAGGAAAAGGAGGAGAAAAAGGAGGAGGAGAAAAAGGAGGAGGAGGAGAAAGAGGAGGAGAAAGAGGAGGTTAAAGAGGAGGAGGAGGAGGAGGAGGAGGAGGAGGAGGTGACGGAGGAGGAGGAGGTGACGGAGGAGGAGAAGGAAACGGAGGAGGAGGAGGTGATGGAGGAAGAGGAGACAGAGGACGAATAGACGGAGGAAGTGGAGGAGAAGGAAAAGGGTTCCCATAAGCTGAAGAGATATGGCAAAGTGGAATTGGCAAATGGACGCCTTCAAGACCAGGAGCTTTGGAAGGAGACGGAAGGAGGGGAAGGAGGAGAAGGAGAAGAGGCAGGAGGAGGAGGAGAGGCAGGAGGAGGAGGAGAGGCAGGAGGAGGAGAGGAAGAGGAGGAGAGGAAGAGGAGAGGAGATGGGAAAGGAGAGGAGGAGAGGCGGAGGAGGAGAGAAGAAAGAGAAGAGGAGGAAGGAGGAGGAGAGGGGGAAGGAACAAGATAAATATAAGGAAAATGAGGAATATAATGAGGAAAGGGAAGCTGGAGTAGCAGAAGAAGGCGGAGGAAGGGTAAGAGTAAGAGGAGGAAGGCGAAGAGAAAAATGAAGAAGACGACGAAGAGTACGAGGACGACAAAGAGGACGACGAAGAGGAAGAGGACGAGGACGACAAAGAGGACGACGAAGAGGACGAGGACGACAAGGAGGACGACGAAGAGGACGAGGACGACAAAGAGGACGAGGACGACAAAGAGGACGGGGACGACAAAGAGGACGGGGACGACAAAGAGGACGGGGACGACAAAGAGGACGACGAAGAGGACGGGGACGACAAAGAGGACGACAAAGAGGACAAGGACGACAAAGAGGACGAAGAAGAGGACGAGGAAGAGGACGACGAAGAGGACGACGAAGAGGACGACGAAGAGGACGACGAAGAGGACGACGAAGAGGACGACGAAGAGGACAACGAAGAGGACGACGAAGAGGACGACGAAGAGGACGAGGACGACGAAGGGGATGACAAAGAGAACGACGAATGGGAAGACAAAGGAGAAGACAAAGTTGAAGACAAAGATGAAGACGAAGAGGACGACGAAGGGGAAGACGAAAGGGATGACAAAGGGGAAGACAAAGGGAAAGACAAAGGTGAAGACAAAGGTGAAGACAAAGGTGAAGACAAAGGTGAAGACAAAGGTGAAGACAAAGGTGAAGACAAAGGGGAAGACAAAGGGGAAGACAAAGGGGAAGACAAAGGAGGGAAGACAAAGGGGAAGACAAATAGGAAGGGAAGACCTGGAGAAACAGGACAAAGAATAAAAGCAGTTAAAGGAAGTGGAAGAAGAAAAACAGATGAAGAGGACAAAGAGGAAGTAGAAGAGAAAAAGTAAGAAGAGTAGAAAGAGTAAATAAGCAGAGGAGGGTAGGAGGGGAGGAGAGGAGGAAGAGGAGAGGAGGAAGAGGGGAGGAGGAAGAGGGGAGGAGGGGAGGAGAGGAGGAAGAGGGGAGGAGGGGAGGAGGGGAGGAGAGGAGGAAGAGGGGAGGAGAGGAGGAGGGGAGGAGAGGAGGAAGAGAGGAGAAGGGGAGGGGAGGAGAGGAGGAAGAGGGGAGGAGAGGAGGGGAGGAGAGGAGGGGAGGAGAGGAGGAGGAGAGGAGGGGAGGGGAGGAGGGGAGGAGGGGAGGGGAGGAGGGGGAGGAGGGGAGGGGAGGAGGGGAGGGGAGGGGAGGGGAGGGGAGGGGAGGGGAGGGGAGGAGGAGAGGGGAGGTGAGGGGAGGGGAGGAGGGGAGGGGAGGGGAGGAGAGGGGAGGGGAGGAGGGGAGGGGAGGAGGGGAGGGGAGGGGAGGAGGGGAGGGGAGGGGAGGAGGGAGTAGGGGAGGGGAGGGGAGGAGGGAGTAGGGGAGGGGAGGGGAGGAGGGAGTAGGGGAGGGGGGAGGCGAGGGGAGGAGGGGAGGGGAGGAGGGAGTAGGGGAGGTGGGTAAGGAAGGAAAAGAAAAGAAGGAAAACGAGGAGTGGAAGCTAAAGGAAAAGAAGAACATACAAGAGACTGAAGACGAGGTCATATATTAATATTTATAGCAGGAAAGAGCCCTAGTCTGACATGATCTGGATGTCAGTTTATATATATGTATATGTATATATATGTATGTATATATATGTATATATATGTATATATGTATATATATGTATATGTATATATGTATATATATATAATATATATATATGTATATGTATATATGTATATATAATATATATATGTATATATGTATATATATATGTATATGTATATATGTATATATACCAACGAAGTAAGACTTCGGATAAAAAAAAAAATAAACGAAGATGAACATATGAAAAAAAAAACATGGAGGTACACAAAGTAGACTAAGGTTTAAAAAAAAAAAAAAAAACAGGAGATCGTCTGGGAAATGAAGGCTTAGCATATATATATCTAGATAAATAAATAAACAAAAGTACAAATAAAAAATTGTGACAGACTTGAAAAAAAAAATAGAATAACTGAGGACCGTATTAGTAGAAAGATTTAATTCAAGAGAAGATAAAAAATAAACATGAATATATATGTATATACATGTATATATATATATATATATATATATATATATATATATATATATATATACACGAGAAAATACCAGATGACCATTTGCTATAATTAATTCAGGTTAAGCGACATTTAATATATGGGAGTGAACTTTCCTGATGACATAAAACTAAACACATGTTCCATTTCCAATTATTCTCAAAGTTAAAAACCAGGAGATTCTATTCAATTAAAGCAAGACCCTTTGGCTATGCTTAATTCACTTCAAATGTCCATAAATCCTTCATAGCCAATAGATTTTCTTCAGCTCTAGAGGACCACGACAAACCCCAAAAAGAATTTCTTGAACACAAAAATCAAAGAACATAAGAATGAAGGAGACTGTTAGACATCCTGTACTATCTGTACTAGGCAGTTCCATGTCCCTAACCACCTGTCATCCCCATATATAAAGTTGTCTGACCGCTTAAATCAACCGATCGTTTCAGCGCTCTCTAAGTGGTTACCAAGTCTATTTTATTCGTTAACTACTCTTTTGGTAAACCAGTTCTTCCTTATAAGAATAAAGGATACTATTAGACATCCTAAGGCCTGTACTAGGCAGTTCCATGTCTCATACCAACTGTCATCCCCTTACATAAAGTTGTCTGACCTCTCAAAACAACTGATATTTTCAGCGCTCGTTTATGTGGTTACCAAGTCTTTTTCATTCGTTAATTACTCTTTTGGTAAACCAGTTCTTCCTTATAAGAATAAAGGATACTGTTAGACATCCTAAGGCCTGTACTAGGCAGTTCCATGTCTCATACCCTTACATAAAGTTGTCTGACCTCTTAAATCAACCGATAGTTTAAGCGCTCGCTATGTGGCAAACAAGTTTATTTCATTCGTTAACTATCCTGTTGGTAAACCAGTTCTTCATTATAATGAAGGATACTGTTAGACATCCTAAGGCCTGTACTAGGCAGTTCCATGTCTCATACCAACTGTCATTCCCTTACATAAAGTTGTCTGACCTCTTAAATACTTTCAGCGCTCGCTATGTGGTAAACAAGTCTATTTCATTCGTAAACTATCCTATTGGTAAATCGGTTCTTCCTTATAAGAATGAAGGATACTTTTAGACATCCTAAGACCTGTACTAGGCAGTTCCATGTCACATACCAACTGTCATCTCCTTACATAAAGTTGTCTGGCCTCTTAAATCCTTTCAGCGCTCGCTATGTGTTAAACAAGTCTATTTCATTCGTAAACTATCCTATTGGTAAACCGGTTCTTCATTATAATGAAGGATACTGTTAGACATCCTAAGGCCTGTACTAGGCAGTTCCATGTCTCATACCAACTGCCATCCCCTTACATAAAGTTGTCTGACCTCTTAAATACTTTCAGCGTTCGGTATGTGGTTGACAAGTTTATTTCATTCGTTAACTATCCTGTTGGTAAACCGGTTCTTCATTATAATGAAGGATACTGTTAGACATCCTAAGGCCTGTACTAGGCAGTTCCATGTCCCATACCAACTATCATCCCCTTACATAAAGTTGTCTGACCTCATAAATACTTTCAGCGCTCGCTATGTGTTAAACAAGTCTATTTCATTCGTTAACTACCCTTTTGGTAAATCGGTTCTTCCTTATAAGAATGAAGGATACTGTTAGACATCCTAAGGCCTGTACTAGGCAGTTCCATGTCTCATACCAACTGTCATCCCCTTACATAAAGTTGTCTGACCTCTTAAATACTTTCAGCGCTCGCTATGTGTTAAACAAGTCTATTTCATTCGTAAACTATCCTTTTGGTAAATCGGTTCTTCTTTATAAGAATGAAGGATACTATTAGACATCCTAAGGCCTGTACTAGGCAGTTCCATGTCTCATACCAACTGTCATTCCCTTACATAAAGTTGTCTGACCTCTTAAATACTTTCAGCGCTCGCTATGTAGTTAACAAGTCTATTTCATTCGTTAACTACCCTTTTGGTAAACCGGTTCTTCTTTATAAGAATGAAGGATACTATTAGACATCCTAAGGCCTGTACTAGGCAGTTCCATGTCTCATACCAACTGTCATCCCCTTACATAAAGTTGTCTGGCCTCTTAAATACTGTCAGCGCTCGCTATGTGTTAAACAAGTCTATTTCATTCGTAAACTATCCTATAGGTAATTCGGTTCTTTTTCTTTTCCTTCGTGACTGCGTCAGGCGATTTTATTCAGCGAAGACAAACGTTCCGGGAGGACAAGAGAGGAAGCCGCTTTCTATCCGAGCGGGACGTCGGAAGGATGGAAGACAGAATTGACAGAATTGACAGCGGAGGGAATTGAAGTCGATGGAATGGGAGTTGACGCGGAGGGGATGTGAGTTGACGTAGAGGAGGAGGAGGAGGAGGAGGAGGCAGAGGAGGAAGAATAAGAGGCAGGAGGAGGAAGAGGCAGAGGAGGAGGAAGAAGAGGCAGAGGAGGAGGAAGAAGAGGCAGAGGAGGAGGAAGAAGAGGCAGAGGTGGAGGAAGAAGAGGAAGTGGAGGAGGTAGAGAAGGAGAAAGAGGAAAAGGAAGGGGAAAAGGTGGATAAAAATAGAGGAAGGAGGGAAAAGAAGGAAAAGGAATATGAAGAGGAGGAAGAGGAGCATGAAAAGGAGAGGAGGAAGAGGAGCAGGAAGAGGAGGGGAGGAAGACAAAGAAGAGGGGAGGAAGAGAAAGAAGAGGGGAGAAAGAGAGGAGGGGAGGAAGAGGAGGGGAGGAAGAGGAGGGGAGGAAGAGGAGGGGAGGAAGAGGAGGTTAGGAAGAGGAGGTTAGGAAGAGGAGGGGAGGAAGAGGAGGGGAGGAAGAGGAGGGGAGGAAGAGGAGGTTAGGAAGAGGAGAAGAGGAGAGGAAGAAGAGGAGGAGAGGAGGAAGAGGAGGAGGGGAGGAGGAGGCGGGGAGGAAGAGGAAGGGGGAAAAGAAGAGGAGGAGAAGAAGGATACAGGACGAAGAGGAGGACGAAGAGGAGGACGAAGAGGAGGACGAAGAGAAACAGGAGAACAAGGAGGAGAGGAGGACGAGGGAAGGAGGGAAGGAGGGGAGGAGGGGAGGAGGAGGAAGAGGAGGAAGAAGAGGAGGAGGAGGAGGGGGAAGAGGAAGCGGAGGAAGAGGAGTGTGACAAGAGGAGTGTGACGAGAAGAGCAGGAGGAGGAGAAGAGCAGGAGGAGGAGGAGAGCAGGAGGAGGAGGAGGAGGAGAGCAGGAGGAGGAGGAGGAGGAGAGCAGGAGGAGGAGGAGGAGAGCAGGAGGAGGAGGAGGAGGAGAGGAGGAGGAGGAGAGCAGGAGGAGGAGGAGAGCAGGAGGAGGAGGAGAGCAGGAGGAGGAGGAGGAGGAGGAGGAGGAGGAGGAGAGCAGGAGGAGGAGGAGGAGGAGAGGAGGAGGAGGAGAGGAGGAGGAGGAGAGGAGGAGGAGAGGAGGAGGAGGAGAGGAGGAGGAGGAGGAGGAGGAGGAGGAGGAGGAGGAGGAGGAGGAGGAGGAGGAGGAGGAGGAGGAGGAGGAGGAGGAGGAGGAGGAGGAGGAGGAGGAGGAGGAGGAGGAGGCGGAGGAAGAGGAGGGAGGGGCATAGAGATGGATGAGTTGACACAAAGTGGGAGTTTTCGCAGTGTGGAAGACGCGTAGACGACGAAGTAGAAGCGAAGAAGTCGACAAAGAAGTCAAAATCTTCAGAGGAAAGGTTCTGGGAGTTAACAGCGAGATGGATGTAATCTTGCATCTACAAACAAACAAACACGCCCGCGCGCGCTCGCGTACACGTACACGTACACACACACACACACACACACACACACACACACACACACACACACACACACACACACACACACACACACACACACACACACACATGGTAGCGCAGTTGTTATTTTCCGGCCGTCACTATGGCGTTCCGGGTTCGAATCCCGCTCAGGGCTGAAATATTTTCAGTATCGCTCCGCTGCGAGTCGTTACTCCAACTCTCGTAGGCGGGGAGTTTTTTTTTTGGTGTGTGTGTGTGTGTGTGTGTGTGTGTGTGTGTGTGTGTGTGTGTGTGTGTGTGTGTGTGTGTGTGTGTGTGTGTGTGTGTGTGTGTGTGTGTGTGTGTGTGTGTGTGTGTGTGTAAGGTCACAGCATTGCCCATAGATCGGTCATATATGAGCTCTGAGCTCTCTTCCGTGAGTGATATAGCTGTCGATCACTAGTCCAACACGTGATCCAAGACCATGGAAAATCACGCACGTACACACACACACACACACACACTGTACATATGCATGTACACATTCATGTACATACAGGAGGAAGTCAAAGAAGAGGATGTATGGGAGGAAGAGGATGAATGGGGAGTAGGAAGAGAAAGAATAGTAGGAATAGGAGGAAGATGAGGATCATAAAGAAAAGACAGAGGAAATGACGAGGAAGACGAGGAAAAGACGAGGAAGATGAGGAAAAGAGGAAAAAAGGAGGAAAAGACGAGAAAAAACGAGGAAAAGACGAGGAAAAGATTAAAAAAGGAGGAAGAGAGGAAGAAAAGAGGAGAAGAGGAGAAAAGAGAAAAAGAGGAAAGGAGCAAAAGAGGGGAGAAGGAGGAAAGGAGGAGGAAAGGAGGAGAAAAGGAGGTAAAGAGTAAAATGAGAAAAATCAGGAAAATGAGGAGGAAAGTGAGGAGGAAATTGAGGCGGAAAAGAGAAAGTAAGCGATTAAGGAGGAATATAAGGAAGAAGAGGAATATGAGGAAGAGGAGGAATATGAGGAAGTGGAAGGGGAAAGCTAGAAGTGGAAAAGAGGAAATAGAAAAAAAAAAAAATAGAACTATTGGCTGCCACAAGAGGCGATGATAAATTACCCAAACTTAACTTTAGTACAGCTGTTTATATTAACCTGATTCAGCCAGCGCAATACAGTCTCATTATATTGAGGAAAGAAAATAGGAAAACAAAATTGCAAACTTGTCCAATAAAGTAATGTATTACTTCAAGTTAGTGAGCCTGAATCATATTTCCTTTCATTCGCCTGAGGGCCAGGTTTTGGATTAAGAATACTGAAGATCATTAAAATTACAATAATTTCTTCGTCGTCAATAATTCATCAGTGGTTCTCTCTTTGAAGAAAATATCATAGGAGTAAACACACACACACGCGCGTACACACACACACACACACACACACACACACACACACACACACACACACACACACACACACACACACACACACACACACACACACACACACACACACACACACACACACACACACACGGCTCGACGGCGTTGTGGTAGCGTTCGCAATCGCTAATCGTTATTTCAACTCTCGTGGGCTGGGAGTTGTTTGTATGTATGTATGTATGTATGTATGTGTGTGTGTGTGTGTGTGTGTGTGTGTGTGTGTGTGTGTGTGTGTGTGTGTGTGTGTGTGTGTGTGTGTGTGTGTGTGTGTGTGTGTGTGTGTGTGTGTGTGTGCTCAGCTCTCATCCGGGAGAGTAATAACTGTCGATCACGAGTCCAACGCGTGATCCAAGACCATGGTGAATCACATTCACAACCTGTATTTTACCACAACAAATATGTAAAACTCATTTTAATAAATGAAAAAACTTTAATAAATTAAATAAATTAATGAAATGAATGTAACTTTCTACATCTTATTTATTCATTAGTACGTTGATTTATCTTTTTAACTTTGGATATATATAAAATAAGTGGGTTTTTTTTGTGCCTCTGTATTTGTTATTACTACTGTTCTACATTTCTGCTCGTTGACAAGCATCAATCAATGTCACCACATCTGGCAGATGAAGCTAATTTGCTACACATAATTCCGAAGCACGGTTTGGTTTTATTATCAGATGCATACACTTTGTAGAATATGTTATCATAAAGAATATATATATGTATCTCTCTGGGTTACAAAGAGAGAGAGAGGGAAAGAGAGAGAGAGAGAGAGAGAGAGAGAGAGAGAGAGAGAGAGAGAGAGAGAGAGAGAGAGAGAGAGAGAGAGGGAAAGAGAGAGAGAGAGAGGGAAAGAGAGAGAGGAGAGAGAGAGGAGAGAGAGGAGAGAGAGAGGAGAGAGAGAGGAGAAGAGAGGAGAGGAGAGGAGAGAGGAGAGAGAGAGAGAGAGAGAGAGAGAGAGAGAGAGAGAGAGAGAGAGAGAGAGAGGAGAGAGAGGAGAGAGAGAGAGAGAGAGAGAGAGAGAGAGAGAGGAGAGAGAGGAGAGAGAGAGAGAGAGAGAGAGAGAGAGAGAGAGAGAGAGAGAGAGAGAGAGAGAGAGAGAGAGAGAGAGAGAGAGAGAGAGAGAGAGAGAGAGAGAGAGAGAGAGAGAGAGAGAGAGAGAGAGAGAGAGAGAGATAGAGAGAGAGAGAGAGGAGAGAGAGAGATAGAGAGAGAGAGGAGAGGAGAGGAGAGAGAGAAAGCGAAAATAAAATTTCGCCAATTCATAAGTTAATAACATGTACGACGTACAATTCTGACTCAAATTCTCGTTGAACAAATTGACGATTAGTCTAGGTAGGATAGTTTGACGGGATAAAATGATAAGTACAAATTAATGAATAGATTAGTGAATAAAGAATAAATAGAAGTATGAATAGAAATAGGCGCAAATGAAAATACATGAATAAAATAATACATATGTACATTATATGTAAATAACATATGTACATTATACGGTATAATATATTTACATTATGTATTATATATATTGTATATTATATATCATACATATATTATATATATATATACACAAATACATATATACATATATATACTTGTATATATATATTATATATATATGTATGTATGTATATATATTAGGGCAACATCTTCACAATTTCCGTAGAGAGATTTTCATTTCAATTGTATGTAAAGGTTGTGGCGTTGGTGTTTTCCTTCCTAAATGTCATTACAACAAATAGATAAATAAAAATAAATAAATAAGATTACAAAGAAAAAATCGTAATCATAAATTATACAGTAAAGATATATTTTTTTAATGATCCGTCCATCAAACATTTCACTGATATATAAATAGAAAATCTAAATGCAGAATTTTTTTTTTCATTAATTGGAGACCTAATTATCCAATGAACCATGTTATAGGCGCCTTCTTGGGATAAATGATGGTTTCGTTATTTTCGATATAAATAAACAGCGACAGAAAAACTAGCCTCAATTTTTTAGGCACAATAGTGAATGTTCGACAGACACGTGTTTAAAGTGATGTGTGAACGTGTGAAAGGGGTATTTGGTTGTCGAACACGTTGGTTAAACCCCAAATACACCGTTCACACGTTCACATTACTTTAAACACGTGTCTGTCGAACCGCGTTCGACGAGCCGTTAGACCGTATAAACCCGGGTATTTTAGATATTATTTACACTAATTTCCTGGAACAAACATCCTATTGCTGCCTAGCCTTAAGGTGATCCACTTTATATTTTTTTTTCTGGTTGGGGAGGTTCAATTCATTTTCATTTTTTTTTTCAAAAAAAAAAAAAAAAAAAAAAAAAAAAATCAATACGCTGATGGAAGGTCCTTGAAATAAAGATTACCAAAACTTCACCGTGACAGTGCATGCCGATACTTTATTTTATTTTATTTTATTTTATTCGACTTTTTATTTTATATTTTTCGAGTTACTGGGGTTAGATGAACTTTATATGCGATAACCACTGTGGTCAAGAATTCTTTATGTTGTATTAAAAAAAAAAAGTGAAAACTGAATTGACCACAGGGGAAATGCCATGAAAAGACAAAAGAAAAAAAAAAAACAAACAAAAAAAAAAATGGAAAAGAGAAAAAAAAAAAAAAAAAAAATGAAGTACATATTTTCCCAAAGAGAGGATATAGAAAACAGAAAATGGAATATACTCCCAGAAGAAATAGTAAATGGCTAGACTATCACTGTAACGAAGTAACTATAGGAGCATGAGACACCATGAAATGTAGGTGAGCTTATGCTGCATAGGTGAGTGCTGCGAGAGGAAGGAGTGCAGCATATGCTGCATCCTCGTTGTTCATCTGTGTACAGGTTCACCCGATTAAGTTAAATTTTTGTGATTTCTGTGTTTTATTTTGCTTTGCAAAAAATAAGTAAATAAACAAGTGAAGGAATCCGTAAAAATTAAATAAAATTGGAATGAAACACACACACACACACTCGTACACACACACTCGTACACACACACTCGTACACACACACTCGTACACACACACTCGTACACACACACTCGTACACACACACTCGTACACACACACTCGTACACACACACTCGTACACACACACTCGTACACACACACTCGTACACACACACTCGTACACACACTCTCGTACACACACACTCGTACACACACACTCGTACACACACACTCGTACACACACACTCGTACACACACACTCTTACACACACACTCGTACACACACACTCTTACACACACACTCGTACACACACACTCGTACACACACACTCGTACACACACACTCGTACACACACACTCGTACACACACACTCGTACACACACACTCGTACACACACACTCGTACACACACACTCGTATACACACACTCGTACACACACACTCGTACACACACACACCTACACACACACCCCACCACACACACACCCACACACACACTCCCACACACACACTCGTACACACACACTCGTACACACACACTCGTACACACACACTCGTACACACACACTCGTACACACACACTCGTACACACACACTCGTACATACACACATGTACACGCACACACATGTACACACAGACTCGTACACACACACTCGTACACACACACTCGTACACACACAGTCGTACACACACACTCGTACACACACACTCGTACACACACACTCGTACATACACACACACACACACACACACACACTTACACGTACACGCACACTCGTACACGCACACTCGTACACGCACACTCGTACACGCACACTCGTACACGCACACTCGTACACGCACACTCGTACACGCACACTCGTACACGCACACTCGTACACGCACACTCGTACACGCACACTCGTACACGCACACTCGTACACACACACTCGTACACACACACTCGTACACACACACTCGTACACACACACTCGTACACACACACTCGTACACACACACTCGTACACACACACTCGTACACACACACTCGTACACACACACTCGTACACACACACTCGTACACACACACTCGTACACACACACTCGTACACACACACTCGTACACACACACTCGTACACACACACTCGTACACACACACTCGTACACACACACTCGTACACACACACTCGTACACACACACTCGTACACACACACTCGTACACACACACTCGTACACACACACTCGTACACACACACTCGTACACACACACTCGTACACACACACTCGTACACACACACTCGTACACACACACTCGTACACACACACTCGTACACACACACTCGTACACACACACTCGTACACACACACTCGTACACACACACTCGTACACACACACTCGTACACACACACTCGTACACACACACTCGTACACACACTCGTACACACACACTCGTACACACACACTCGTACACACACACTCGTACACACACACTCGTACACACACACTCGTACACACACACTCGTACACACACACTCGTACACACACACTCGTACACACACACTCGTACACACACACTCGTACACACACACTCGTACACACACACTCGTACACACACACTCGTACACACACACTCGTACACACACACTCGTACACACACACTCGTACACACACACTCGTACACACACACTCGTACACACACACTCGTACACACACACTCGTACACACACACTCGTACACACACACTCGTACACACACACTCGTACACACACACTCGTACACACACACTCGTATACACACACTCGTATACACACACTCGTATACACACACTCGTATACACACACTCGTACACACACACCTGTACACACACACTCGTATACACACACTCGTATACAAACACACACACTCACATACACACACATATACATACACACATATACATACACTCGTATGTACACACTCGTATACACACACTCATATATACAGGTACACACTCGTATACACACACTCATATACCCACATACATACACATTTACACTCATATGCACACACTCGTATACACACACTCGTATACACACACTCGTATACACACTCATATACACACACGAAGCACACACATTTATGAACCTAAAATAACATCCGGTTTATGAATACTGATCTACGTTGAAACATTAAACGAACCACAAATTCATCAAAAAGTAACAATTTACTCGGAGCCATCTCACCAAGGACCAAACGGTCTCTACTGGCTCGGCTCTCTCATAACCATTTGTTACCCGAGGCATACCAAATAGCCATCACGAACTTTAGCCCCTAACTGTATTTAGGTTATGACCTCTGTGCACTTTGTTGCAAGGGAGCGTGGCAACGTGGCGTTCTGCAACGTAGACAACCGGCCCGGTTGAACATTGCATAATCATCTTGCAAATTGCATAGTACACGAGTTCATTGCGAGGTCACTTGACTTTTGTCCATTACTCATTCGGGTAGAACCACTGCCTCTGTTGGTGCGCATCCCATGGTGAACACTCAGTGCTGGAACGATCTGCACTCTTTTAAGGGTTAAGGTGATAGTTGGTAATAGGATAGTGGTGGTCAGTGGGGTGAGGATGGTGACGATGGTTAAGGAGGATGGGGTAGGGTGGTAATTATAGGGATGGTGGTGATGGTGATGGTGGTGGTGGTGATGGTGGTGATGGTGGTGGTGGTGGTGGTGGTGATGGTGGTGATGGTGGTGGTGATGGTGGTGGTGGTGATGGTGATAATGGTAGTGGTGTTAGTGATAGTGGTAGTAGTGGTGGTAGTAGTGGTGGTAGTGGTGGTGGTAGTGGCGGTGGTAGTAGTGTTAGTGGTAGTGTTAGTGGTAGTATTGTTGGTAGTAGTGTTGGTGCCACCGACCACAACAACGAGAACATTACCACGACAACTCTTTGTAATGGAAAAGGAAATGACCACGAGATTCTTTGTTTCCCATCAAGGCCGAAATCAGAGTTAAATAACAACGATAATAATCTCCTCTTGTCCTTTTAACCAGAACGGTTATAATTGTACTAATAATGACAAGTGCTTTACACGAGTTTTATCAATGGTAGAAATCCATGTTGTGAAACTGTAATAAGAAAATTATTCCTGTAAAAAGAAAAAAAAAGGAGAGAGAGAGAGAGAGAGAGAGAGAGAGAGAGAGAGAGAGAGAGAGAGAGAGAGAGAGAGAGAGAGACAGACAGACAGAGAGACAGATACAGACACAGACAGACAGACAGACAGGCAGAGAGACAGATAGACAGACAGGCAGAGAGACAGATAGACAGACAGGCAGATAGAGGCAGAGAAAGATACAGAGAGAGAGGGAGAGAGGGAGGGAGAGAGAGAGAGAGAGAGAGAGAGAGAGAGAGAGAGAGGGAGAGAGAGAGGGAGAGAGAGAGAGAAAAATGGAGAGAGAGAAAGAGGGAGAGAGAGAGGGAGTGAGGGAGAGAAAAAAGGGAGAGAGAGGGAGAAAGAGGGAGAGAGAGGGAGAGAGAAGGAGAGGGAGAGAGAAGGAGAGGGAGAGGGAGAGAGAAGGAGAGAGAGAGGGGGAGAGATAGGGAGGGGGAGAGAGAGGGAGAGAGAGGGAGGGGGAGAGAGAGGGAGAGAGAGGGAGAGAGAGGGAGGGGGAGAGAGAGGGAGAGAGAGAGGGAGAGAGAGAGAGGGAGAGAGAGAGGGAGAGAGAGAGGGAGAGAGAGAAAGAGAGAGAGAGAAAGAGAGGGAGAGAAAGAGAGGGAGAGAAAGAGAGGGAGAGAAAGAGATGGAGAGAAACAGAGATAGAGAGATAGAGAGAGAAACAGAGAGATAGATAGATAGAGAGAGAGAATAGCCAGGGCAAATGGAAATCACAGGTAACTGTTGGGGAGTGGTTCCGTGACGAGGAGGGACCAAAATGAGTCATCTCGGTGACAGTCAAAATTTCGAGAAGAAAATGAGTCATCTCGGTGACAGTCAAAATTTCGAGAAGAGCTGACAATATGAAAAAAAAGGAAAAACCATCAACTTGTCTTGTCGAGTGGAAGGAATTGCGTTATGAAGTTTTCAGAGTTGAGGTTGATGGCTCGCAACCTTTCATTATTTGTTTCTTTCTTCATTTTATTTGAATTAGTGTACTATTACTGTTTAGATAGATAATATCAACCTTGGTATTTCATCACGTTTTGTGTTGTTTTTAGTCAGTGTTGTTATCGTTATCATACTAATCAATAATCATCGTCAGTGTGATTAGTATTGTCTTAAGATGTTACCATAATTACCATCACTATTAGTTTATCATAATGTTTCAAACATGAAAAATACTTGAATATTAAATTCGACTTAGGATCTTGTCCCAACGATGAAGATGTCGATACGACATAACATTACCAGAGTTCGTTCCTGTTTTTAATCTTGCACCATCATTCTGATGTCCATTGATGACTGGAACACTAAGACTATCGTTGGTATTTATAAAAAAAAAAAAAAAAAATCTTATATAATTCCTTGGAAGGGAAAGATTTATATAAAGAAAGATTTTTTTTAAGAATAACACCGTAAGAATCTTACGGTGGTATTCTTAAAAAAATAGATATAGAAAAATAATAATAATGATAATAATAATGATAATAATAATAATAACAATAATAATAATGATAATAATAATAATCTTATATAAATCTTTCCCTTCCAAGGATTTATATAAGATTTACACAAAGAAAGATTTGTGTGGCCAGTGATCCAAAAACTAATTCTAGTTGGTGGACACCGGACGATTTTATTCAATGTTACATTAAGTTTCAGGATCTCTGTAGTAAGGTTACTCAGGTGAGATGAACTTCTCTCATAAAGTAAACCCTATTGCGCTTAATACTTTAATTCTATTTTATTTCATATTATTGAATTTTATTTTTCATGTATTTTATATTATATATATATACATATATCATATTATATATATATATATATATATGTATGTATATGCTTGTACTGTATATGCACACACCCACACGACTCAATGGCACAGTGATAGCCTTCGCGGCCGCCACTACGGCGGTCCGGGTTCGATTTCCGCCAAGGGCTGAAATAATTTCAGTATCGCTGCGCTGCGAGTCATTACTCCAACTCTCGTGGGAGTAATGTGTGTGCGCGTTGGGTGTGTGCGCGCGTGTAAGGTCGCAGCATTACCTATAGATCGGTCATATACAAGCCCTGAGCTCTCTTCCGGGAGCAAAATACCTGTCGATCACGAGTCCAACACATGATCTAAGACAATGGTGAACCACATAAGCAAAGAAATACATAAATGAATAAAAATAAATCATTTTATCGTCGACCCTCTTTAACATCACTTATGGCCTTTATTCTTCATTAATTTATTGATCTTCAATATGCTTGCAGCCTGTCGATAAAATCCACTTGACTACAAATGCCGTCTGAGGAAAGCCTTTCTCTACGGATCAAAATATCAAAAGAAAAAAATGACACCAAAATAAAAGGAAATATAGACTGGAAAACGTAGCATATATGAAACAGAACTAATTAAGAAGTCTTGTGCCAAAGGATTATGCATAGACATGGCAGGACGGAATAAATATATTCTGACATGTTCGACAAGCCAATAACATTGTAAGAAAGAAGTAAGAAATACTCGTTTTTTGTTCAATTAGGCATTCTTGTAGACCAATAGAAGGAAGAAAAATTACCAATGAAAATAACCAGTAATTAATAAAGGAACATAAAAAGGTTTGGAAATACAAAGGAAAGATTTACAGTATATGCGTGAGTGTGGACGTGTGTGTATGCGTGTGCACGTATGCGTGTGCACGTGTGTGTATGCGTGTGCACGTGTGTGTGTATGTGTCCACGTGTGTGTGTCTGTACGTGTGTGTGTGTGTGTGTGTGTGTGTGTGTGTGTGTGTGTGTGTGTGTGTGTGTGTGTGTGTGTGTGTGTGTGTGTGTGTGTGTGTGTGTGTGTGTGTGCGTATGTATGCAGGTGTGTGTGTACAGGTATGAGTGTGCGAGTGTGCGCAATCGTGTATGTATGCACGTACGTGTATGTATTCATGTGCGTGTGTGCGCGCGTACGTTCATGCATCCGTGTACGTGTATATTCCTAATTGTAGCATTAAGGGAAACCAGGAACTCTACCATTGTCTGTGTGTGTCTGTGTGTGTCTGTGTGTGTCTGTGTGTGTCTGTGTGTGTGTGTGTGTGTGTGTGTGTGTGTGTGTGTGTGTGTGTGTGTGTGTAGGTATAAGTGAGCGAGTTAATGTAGGTATGCAATAATAGACAAATGAATCACACACACACACACACACACACACACACACACACACACACACACACACACACACACACACACACACACACACACACACACACACACACACACACACACACACACACACACACACACACACACACACACACACACACACACACACACACACACACACACACACACACACACACACACACACACGAGTTCCCGGTTGCCACTCCGGCTGTTCGGGTTCAAAGTCCACCCAGGGCTGAAACAATTTCAGTATTGCTGCGCTGCAAGTCGTTACTCCAACTCGTGGGCGGGGAGTAGGGTGTGTGTGTGTCCGTGTAAGGTCACAGCATTACCTATAGATCGGTCATATACGAACTCTGAGCTCTTTTTCAGGAGGGAAATAGCTGTCGATCACGAGTCAAACACGTGATCCAAGACCATGGTGGGGAATGACATACACTCCATGTAAATTCCTACTACCATGTGTGGCTTTTGACCCACCTCTCTTATAATCGATCCCCCTTTATTACCAACTGTCCGCTTCAATCCCCCACTCCCCTCCCCCTCCCCGGCACTCCTCTCTGCATACCTACTCTCATCCATAACTCTTGTTTGCAATCCCAAGCTGTCCTCACTTTTAATCAAGTCATCAGCTGTTTCCAAATTGGGATCGGCCATCATTGAACACGCGAGATTTCGAGTAAAGTTGTGTTATACTTCCATGTTTGTCTTTTTCGGACGAGAATGTAATTCCAAAAGTTGCTCCTTTTATTAGACGCGAGTTGTGTGTTCTGGGTTCGTGATCTCTGGCACCCATGGTGGGGGAGGGGGACCTTGGCGATTCGGTTCTTTTATTATGTTCAGGTCGAGTGCCAGTTTGTTGGTGGTGTCCTTGTCGCATGGGTTTTTGTAACCAGGGGCGGAAGAGGGGGAAAGGGGCATTGGTAGGGGTACATATGCGTTCACACACACACACACACACACACACACACACACACACACACACACACACACACACACACACACACACACACACACACACACACACACACACACACACTTGCTTGCTTGCTTGCTCATGGAAGTTCGTCGGTGATCGATAACCGTCCTCCGGTGAAGTGTGATGGTTGGAGTGAAGCTGAGTAGTGACGCTGTGGTTTCTAGCGTTACGCGCACACACACAATTTATATTATATATATATATATATATGTATATATATATATTATATATATATATACTTTCTTGCTCATGGCAGTTTGTCAGTGATCGATGATGACCGTGCTCCGGTGAAGTGTGATGGGTGAATGAAGTTGAATGGTGACGCGGTGGTTTTTGGCGTTGCATACACGCACACACGCACGAACACACACACACACACACACACACACACACACACACACACACACACACACACACACACACACACACACACACACACACACACACACACACACACACACACATTGGATTCATTCATAAACCCTACATAGATATGCGTCTTCTCCAAAGCTGTGCTCTTATTGATTTTTTTTCCAGCATCAGACGTTCACTTCACGCTACAAATATTTCTAAAAAGATCTGAAAGACTCGCTTCAAATCCATGATTGGCTTAAAGTATTCATTTCCACCAAGAGAACTGGGGAGATGAGAAGACTACACCATGAGTCGCTTAGCCGATATCATCACCTTTGCCCTATGTACAGAGAAAACCATATCAAACAAATCGTCAATAATCAGCTTTGGGAATCTAACTTGAACCTTTCTAGTCACGAGGAAAGATTTTGACCTAACGCCCACAGACACTGCCATAAATGGTGACGACTCAAATCGAATCAATTTGGTTGATTGAATTTCGAAACTGAATCATAATTTGCATGATAATGAAGCAGATGATAATCACAGTTCCCATTTCTTGGATATATGATAATTAGACAGCTATTAGGAGACCACAGTCGTTTGTGATCTGTCAAAAGCCTAATAACCAAAAAAGTGATATTCTGGAAGTGAAATTAATTGTCTAATGACAACAAGACCAAAAAGGATAAGTTTCATTTGGTATGAGAGGAGTTAACAGTCTAACCTCAGACGAACTTTATATATTTTTTATTTATTCTTTTACACGTTGGCGTACTTGGAAGATATTTTTCTGGTTAATGCCTCACTATTTTTATTGATTCATCCAAGAAAAAAGTTTTGATAGTCCCAATTTGTAGGAAAATAATTTCGTTCAATGTTTACACCTCAGATAACCAATATCCTCTGGTATGAATTTGAACAGAATTTAATAAAATCCGTTGCTTTGTTCAAGAGATTACTGTAGCACTATATTACTGTGTTTATATTAAGAGTTTCAATAATAAGAGTACATGATATACAAATGGGACTCGATATGATGAATGAGTCAATCGAAATTGTTCCAAAGCCTATTACCAAATCAGGTCACTGCCTTTACAACATCCGGCCCAATACCTACGACGACTCATAGCCGATAGAGATAGAGAGAGAGAGAGAGAGAGAGAGAGAGAGAGAGAGAGAGAGAGAGAGAAATAGAGAGAGAAATAGAGAGAGAGGTGTGTGTGTGTGTGTGTGTGTGTGTGTGTGTGTGTGTGTGTGTGTGTGTGTGTGTGTGTGTGTGTGTGTGTGTGTGTGTGTGTGTGTGTGTGTGTGTGTGTGTGTGTGTGTGTGTCTGTATCTGCAATAATCGACATCACACGATCTACATCACAATCCCAAAAGTGTAAGTAACGCCAGCAGCACTCTGCTCTGTAGGATTCCATGATTCTGGAAATTTACGCGAATGCAAATCTGTTTTAGCTCAAATGCATAATAAATGAAAAATAGACGAGTTTCAGTTAACACCTAGTTTCAGTCTAGTCACCTGTCTAGGCGATTGAACAAATCTTCCATCATGCTATCTTGCGGCATTGTAATGATCCTCGATAATTTGCTTATTAATTTTCTGTTACTATTACATATATTCAAGATTAATTTTCCTTGTAATTGGGGACTGTTATGATATAATTGCCCCGTTTTCTATTCTCTCGGGACAAATGCGTTTTCATCCTTCTCTCATTGCCTCTTTTTCTACGTCAATTCAGGTTAACTATTGAGTTTCCTCTCTTTATACTCCACTTTTTCCTCTTTTAGTTAGGTCTGCTCTTTTTTTCATTTTCATAATAGCAATAGTATCAACAACAACAGTATTAATAAGAATAATGATAAGCCAGGTGAGGAGTATTTTCCTGCGGCCAAAGCAGTGACCTTTGCCCTGTTATGCGTTTTAGAATCTGGTGGGGCAGGTAATGATTCACTGCAAGGAATCGGAGTGTGCTCGGGATTCGAACCCTAACTATGCAAATGGGAGACAAGAGCACTACTGATTACGTTACCAGTGAATGGTAACACACACACACACACACGCACACGCACACGCACACACACACGTGTACACACTTACACCCTAAACATTGACTATGCGTGTTCGCTCCAGCATGTTCTATTCACGTTGATGTATTTGTGCTCCTGTCGACTTAGCGCGTGTTAACTTTGTTTCAATGGATCCTTTGCCTTTGCAAATTGCACGCCTTTACGCTGGCGCGCGAGCTTATAAATGTATTAGATACACTTCGTCCCTTAGACACGGCATAACAACACTATTTTCCGGTAGAGGTCTACATTGGAAAGCCATTTCACCTGGACAGGTAGGGAGCCGAGGGATCCTAGTCTCGTAAACTATATATGGGACACACCATTACCATTAAATTGGATCTGCTCTCCCACAGTAAGGAGACAATATATGTTTATGTAGCTTGCAATAGCGCCTGGGTAAAGCCTTTCACGTTGCCAGGCTGGAGACCAAAGGGTAGGAGATGGGTTTGAGGACCGGGGGAGAGGTATAGGACAGGTAAGGAAAGTTCAGGGACGATTTCGGTCTTGGCTTTGTATGTAGATATACAAACATACACGGATACACATGCACATACATAAACATGTACATACGCACACAGGTACATACACAAAAACGTACACGTTCAAATAATTCTTCCTTTAGCCAGAATAAAATATGTCAAGGCGGTCATCATGGCAATACCAAAAAAAAAAAAAAAGTGACTTGCGAGATGAAGTGTAAATTCGAAAGTAAATATTGGAGAAGATTTTTGACGCGAGAAAGGCGAAACCCGTCGCGCTTGAGAGATGGACTTGTGTGAAGGACTTTTTCTCCAGGGGATTTTGTCCGGAAGATTTCCGCAGCGAGATTGCCACGCGTCCGGGGTGATGGTTGATGTTTTGCCAAATGTGGCGGGGTAATTTGTCCTCCTGTGTGGAAAATCCTGCGAGGTGAGTCTTGCGAGGGAAAGAGTTCTGTGAGGGAAAGAGTCCTGTGAAGGAAAGAGTCCTGTGAGGGAAAGAGTCCCGTTAGGGAAAAAGTCCTGCGAAGGAAAGAGTCCCGCGAGGGAAAGAGTCTCGTGAGGGAAAGAGTCCTCTAAAGGAAAGAGTCCTTCAAGTCCAAGAGTCTTGTGAGGGAAAGAGTCCTGTGAGGGAAAGAGTCCTGTGAGGGAAAGAGTCCTGTGAGGGAAAGAGTCCTGTGAGGGAAAGAGTCCTGTGAGGGAAAGAGTCCTGTGAGGTATAGAGTCCTGCGAGGTATAGAGTCCTGTAAGGGAAAGAGTCCTGTGAGGGAAAGAGTCCTGTGAGGGAAAGAGTCCTGTGAGGGAAAGAGTCCTGTGAGGGAAAGAGTCCTGTGAGGGAAAGAGTCCTGTGAGGGAAAGAGTCCTGTGAGGGAAAGAGTCCTGTGAGGGAAAGAGTCCTGTGAGGGAAAGAGTCCTGGGGGGCAAAGAGTCTTGTGAGGGAGTCCAGCGAGGGGAAGAGTCCTTTGAGGGAAAGAGTCCTCTGAGGGAAAGAGTCCTGCGAGCCCAAGAGTCCTGTGAGGGAAAGTGTCCTGTGAGGAAAAGGGTCCTGCGAGGCAAAGAGTCCTGCGAGGGAAAGAGTCCTGTGAGAGAAGAAGTCCTCTGAGGGAGTCCTGTGAGGGAGGGAGTCCTGTGAGGGAAAGTCCTGTGGGGGAAAGAGTCCTGTGGGGAGAAAGAGTCCTGTGGGGGAAAGAGTCCTATAAACTAGAAAGCTGGTCCTTGACACTACAAAATGCGTTTCAAGAAACCACTTAGTCCAAAGACGGGTACAATTAACCCTAAAATAAACTGGAATTACTTTCTGTAAATGAATAGTGATAAGTTCATAGTAAATCTAACCTTTCTGTCGAGGCTTTTGCCTTCATAATGCAAAACTGCCAGATGGTTCTATTCAGTAAAGTAAGAACCTTAGTAAAAAACTAGAAACGTTCTAGAAATATACATGCATGTTCAATCTAAGAGAAAAC
>NC_134779.1:23870430-23880430 GCF_046742065.1 Oratosquilla oratoria | reverse complement strand
CTTGACCTTTGAGACCTCCTCAATACAGGGACCACACTGTATAGATTCCCCTCATGGTCAACCCAAACAATTTTCTTCGGTTAAAGGTCAGATTCACCTTGGTTGACCATTACTTCTTGACCTTTGAGACTTGAGTCAATCCTTCAACTGAATATAATCGTAGTATATTTCCTATGGAAAAATTGATTCGGTGGTCTATCGTATCTGTGGAGATTGATTGGTTGAAGGAGAAGTACTAGCGTAGATTGGCTTAGTATATTTGTATATCTCGTATTATCTTGTATATTCTTTAAGATATGGTACTTAGGATATAAAACTGAACTTTGTGTATATGAATATATGTGTATGTATATGTACGTGTATATGTATGTGTATGTATTTGTGTACGTATAAGCACCCACTCGCCAATATTCCTCCCTTTGCCTGTGATCTTATACACTTCTTTCCCTAAATTCCTCTGTAAAAAGTACAAAAGAATCATACAAGTACTTCGAATGAAAATCTACAAATTCATTATGAACCAATAGAAAGTTCGAGACCTCATTCGTTTTTTTTTTTTTTTTTTTTTTTTTGGGGGGGGGCGCCACCTCGCACTCTCTCCAAAGGCTCTCAGACTCCCGGTACCAGCTCGACCTCTTTAAACCGGAAACTCGGTGAGGCGGAAAGATTTGAGGAACCCAATTAAGGAAACTGATTAGGGGCCACTTCGAAAGCATTCTAATTCCGTATAATTGGGAGGAACAAAGGGCCGAGATAAAAAAAAAATGGAATATGTAAACAAAGCCTACGAGGACTGAAAACAATTCAGTTCCTAACAAAGGGACAGTTATATCTTGGAGAATCTCTCGATGCTAACTGTTTTGTGTAAAGAATCCAAGATGATAATAGTGTAATTATTTCTTTTACATTTGCAGTGAGAATAAAGGTGATAATAATAGAAAGAAAAAAGAAAGATATTATTTTAGTAAAAATATAGACAAGGTAAATAAATAGGTAAATAAATGAATAAATGAATTAAAAACACAAACGATGATAATGATACTATCAGAATAAGGGAAACATTAAGACAAACAAATAAACACACAGACATATGAACATACAGATAAACACACATTGGTAAACACACATCCACAGATAAACACAAAGATGAACAGGTAAACACACATACACCACAGCATACTTACACAAACATACATACACAGGTAAACACACACATATATAGGTACACATACACACAGATACAGATATACACACACATACACACACACACACACACACACACACACACACACACACAGATACACACACACAGATACACACACACACACACACACACACACACACACACACACACACACACACACACACACACACACACACACACACACACACACACACACACACACACACACACCTTACAAATGGGTAAATATCCAATGCTTTATTTTGAACTTTGGTCTGGTCGCCACAACTCAGCGCAAAATCAATACCACCCCTTCATTAAAACTGAGATGTATATACACACCAGAATCGAGACTGATAGATATATGTACTCGAGTTTTGAGCGCTTAGGTTCCGATTTACGTCACAATGTGTTGCGGAATCGATGCAAATCATCGAGTTTCATTATTCATTTGTTCGTTCATTTGCTTGTTTGTTTGTTTATCTATGTTTATTTTGATTTATTATTTACGTTTACTTATAATTTATTTTTCATATCTAATTAAATTCATTAAGTTTTTCTATATACTTATTTATCTATTAACTTATTTTAGTTTTTCACCTATTTATTGAACTATTTTTCTACATATTCACTTATATTTCTACCTATTTTTCTACTTGTTAATTGGTATAATTTTTTTCTTTATTCATTTATTCTTTTTTAAAGGACGAGATTTAATATTTAGGATGAATTAACTTCAACCATATTCTCTCTATTACAAAGAATAATAAGCTTGTTGCGGCCGGAGCCTTCATCTTTAACCTGAGCGTTTGTACGGCTGCGTAGGTAGAGAGCCGAACGTGATCAAATGTAAACAAGAATTACGGAGAATCTTTTACATTCGTTCACATCCAGTTGATTATCGTTCAGAAATAACACGAAGATTTATAACCTATTCATTGCGAAGCTTTCCTCAAAGAAAAAGAAAAAAAAATCGAAGACAATGAATTCTCCCGCGATTGCATTCAAGGCAATAGAGTTCACGGAAATTTTTGTTCTCTGATTAATGTGACGTCATTTTTGTATACAACTGCACATAGGCCAAGATAAATACACAAAATAAAGAACAGGTTAATGAAAGTTTCTACACGCCTGAAATTACGTGATGCTAATTAATGTACATCTAAACTTTGGTTGAAATTCTCTTTTTTTTTTTTTTTGTATATACATAAACACTTCCAAAAGTAAAGTAAACATTTTAAGTTTAATAAAATTACCTTGAGGGCAAGCTGAACAAACGGGATTAGTGAAAGGTTTAATCAACAAGGTGGTTAAGGGTAAGAAAAATAAAACAATAAATAAATAAACAACTTAGATAAATAAATGGATAAGTGAATAGACGAAAATATACAAAAATAAAAAATTAATAAGTACATAAACAAGTAAATAAGGAAATCAATTCATTAGAAATAAATATACGATAGGTGAATAAATGAATAAATAAATAAATAAGTGTTCCATCCTGGATTCAGGCAACTGAATAGAATTGTCTTGGCTCGTATGCGGTCAACAATCAATGACTACGTCACAATCTAGAAAAGCCAACTTCACGCTACACTAGTGTGTCTGGACCCATGAAAGAGATGACTTTATTCAGTTTTGGGAATCCTATGGTTTAACAATTGTTACGGAATATCCTCAGTATTGGTGAAGTGTACACGCCAGGTGGCGCTCATTGGCTGCGGCCGAAGCCGCGACCTCTACCCTTTACGCTTTGGGGACAGTTAGAGGCAGGTAACAGTGTCACTTCTGGGAATCTGAGAGGACTGCGGGATTCGAACCCACAATTAAGCGCCCTTGTGTGTTATGATTAAATATTTTACTTCGGTTAGCTCGGTAGGTAGATCGCTTGGAAATATTCAATCGTCTATGTTTTCGTTATTTCATTCTATTTTTATTCGATTTATATTTAATTTATTTATTCATTTATTCATTTACCTACATATCTATACGTCTATATCCATTTATCTAAATATTCATTTAATTAGATTTAATTTTATTCATTAAATTATATGTATTTATTTCTCTTAATTATTAGTTTGGGCATCATGATGGTGACGTAATCAATCGTACTGGTCTCGCATTCACTTAGTTCCGGGTTCGAGTACCGCACTCCTCTCCGTTTTCTAGCAGTGACTATAGTTACCTGCTCCAGCAGTCCCTAAAGCACAGAGGGCAACGATGAAGGCTATTCAGCGCCTCCAGGCGTAAGTTCTTCATAATTTTTTTTTGAAAAGATACTCTGATTGTAGTGCCTCACAGGAACAAAATGGGCGATAAAGACTTTAGCTCTCTCGTATTTTACTTATTCTGGTCTCAAGTTCTTTTCACTCTTTGCCCGTCAGACCAAGTCAATATTCATCACAATGTTTACAAAGAAAGGGGTAAACAGTCTTTCCATTACTGTGCCGGGAATTTTGGAAAAAAAAAAAAAATGGGTCTTAGATTTTTATTTTGTGTTGATATTGTCAAGGAATATCTTCGCGCGCGCATGCATATACGTGTACATGTGTATTTATGTACATACGTATGTGTACATGCGTATGTGTATATATATAAACGTTTATATGTGCATTATGTGCACACATACGTGTAGACACATTATATATATATATATATTTATATATAGTATGTGTGTGTGTGTGTGTGTGTGTGTGTGTGTGTGTGTGTGTGTGTGTGTGTGTGTGTGTGTGTGTGTGTGTGTGTGTGTGTGTGTGTGTGGTGTGTGTGCGTGTGTATATACATGCGCCTCATGTGTATATGTGTATGCGTATACATGTGCACCTCCATGCCTTTGATAACGCGCAGACCCTCAATCTCGCGTCCGACAGAACCAGGAACTTGGGGATGAAGATAACTCTTGAAAAAGCCGCCGAGCGAGCTGAAGAAAAGAAAGAAGAGGATCACGATGATGACGAGGCCAACAAGAGAAAACGTGACTGGAGATGCGAATTGGGTCACAATAGGTCAACAATCGAACGAAGAAAAAGAGAACTGGAATCTTTCTGAAAATATTAACAAAAAGTGGCCAAATACAGACAAAAAAGATTATGTATATACATACATACATACAGACATATATATATATATATGTATATATATATATATATATATATATATATGTATACCGAGACACGTATAAGGGATATAGAATATCTATATCTAGGTATCCACTTTTTTATACGTGAATGTTTATTGTCTGTGCGAGTGCTTGCAAGTCCGTAGACATACGCACGCACACACACACACACACACACACACACACACACACACACACACACACACACACACACACACACACACACACACACACACACACACACACACACACACACACACATTCCTTATGAATGGAGATGATTCCCCATTCAAAAAATATGCGTAACTCCTCATACAGCGTTGAAAACTTACCGAACACTATAGAAATAAAATAAACCTTTTATTTACAAAAAAGAATTGCAAGGACCTTAATTACAAAAGTAAAGTTACAGACGGAGGGTGATTGTCTACACAAGACCTGCAAGAAAAGGCAAAAACAAAATAACAATGAAAAACATCAACCTAACAAAGATCCTAAATAGGGGATTTGCAAAAAATATGAATAAAAATTATAGTAACTGCAATAAGTAAAACATACAACTAACAAAGGGATAAAACAGCACGACTGAAAATAAATCAAGAAATGGGATACGAAATGTTAAAAAAAGAGAGAGACAGACAAAGGAGAGACAGAGTGACAAAGAGGAATATGAAGAGAGGCAGAATGAGAGGCAGAGAGAGGGGGGGAAAGACTTAGAAATAGGCAGAGAGAGACAAAAAGAGACAAAGAGCGAGAAAGAGGAAGGAAAACGAGATCAACATTTCAATTAGGAGTTCGCGTGACTGGCTTGGCGAGCGTGGGGCCCAAGTTGTGAGCCTTGGGGCACTCCGCGCGAGACGGAAGGCAAAATAACAGCTTTGCAAATCCGAGAATGGCAAACAAGAGTGGCAAAAGAGACGATTCGCGTGCAAGCGAAGGCAATGACGCTCGCATCAGAAAGCTTTGGTATTACTTCAATGTAAAAATGTAATGGAAGATGTCTAATTAAGCTGGATCTGTCAACACGCAACAGTCAATGCTGGAGTAGGAGTATTGAATATTATAGGAATTTACCCAAGTTGATTATACACGTAGATGAGGACGCACACACACACACACACACACACACACACACACACACACACACACACACACACACACACACACACACACACACACGAAAAAACCCATCGAAGGTGAAGATCTTTTTATATATGGTTTATTAACAGTTAAAGTGATTGACAGTGCAATTGTAGCCTGATTATAATATATATATATATATATTATATATATATATAT
Organism: Oratosquilla oratoria; assembly: GCF_046742065.1. Taxonomy (NCBI): domain Eukaryota; kingdom Metazoa; phylum Arthropoda; class Malacostraca; order Stomatopoda; family Squillidae; genus Oratosquilla; species Oratosquilla oratoria. The sequence goes on along the minus strand of NC_134779.1, from coordinate 23,874,830 downwards.
ATACACACAAACACACCAAGACAGTTATCTAAAGGAAATGTACTATTTACACTACTCTACGGCTACGATACATTGACATCATACCGCAAGCATATATAATATCTGACCAAATTTTATCTAAATACTATCAGCAATAATCAGTAGAATGATAATCGAACTGAGGACATTTTTCTTCAGGATGCACGCACAGGATCGGCGTAAGAGTGCCCTCGAAGATAGAAACGCTGAAAACAACACTCCACAGCTACAACAGCAAATGTAACAACAGTGGTTATAACAACAGTAACAACAGCAGCAGCAAAAGCAGCAGTAACAGAAACAGCAGTAACAACAGCAGCAACAACAACAGCAACAACAGCAGCAATAACAGCAGCAACAACAGCAGCGACAATAGAAGCAACAACAACAGAAGTTATAACAGCAGCATCAACAGCAGCAACAAAAGCAGCAACAGCAACAACAGCGGCGACAATAGCAGCGACAATAGCTGCAACAACAACAGAAGTAATAACAGCAGCAGCAACAACAACAGAACTAATAACAGCAGCAGCAACAACAACAGAAGTAATAACAGCAGCAGCAACAGCAGCTACAATAGCAGTAATAATAGCAACAACAGCAACAACAGGAGTAAACAACAGCAGCAACAACAGCAAACAACAGTAGCAAACAACAGCAGCAAAAGCAACAAACAACAGCACAAACACCAACATCAGCAACATCAGCAACAACAGCTGCAACAACAGCAACACCAGCAGCAACAACAGCAATACCAGCAACAACACCAGCAGCAACAACAGCAACAGCATCAACAGCAACAACAGCAGCAGCAACAACAGCAGCAGCAACAACAGCAGGAGAGTTAAAACACATCCTCGTTGGACTTTTGAACGTGTTCGGCAGGAAAATGGCAATCCTCCATGATAACTCTCTATGCATTATTAGAGCAAAGAAACAGAACTATGGGTGGACAAACGGGAAATGGAGAAAGACGCTTTTGAAGCAAAATTGATGTTATGTGGCATTGGCTTTCAAACTTGGGGAACAGTAGAGTGCTGTGAAATAAAGCCAAAGAGACACACGAGACTCAAGCGAGTTCGTTTGAGTAGAAATGACTTCGTTTACAACAATTTATTTTTCGAATCTCCAAAAGTCAAACCACTTTGGGTCTTTTACCGAGAAGATGAATGACTAAGAGAAATAAAAAATATACAAATATTAGAAACATTGTTGAATTGTCCTTAGCAGATTCTAGAATACCATAAGCGAAGCCATCTTGCAGGTTTTCAAATTCATGACATTTGACGAGAATCGTGATTGTGTGACTGGGGCCGTAGAGCAGAGGTACAATAGACTGGTTGTTGTGGGCTAAGGGACAGAATATGTACACCATTGCCGAATTGCAGTCCACAGGAACCAAGTGTATACATATATACGAGTATGATATATATATATATATTACACATACAGTATATATATACACACACATATACATACATATACCAAAGGCTCTTTTTTTTTTCTTACACGGGGGCAGCCAAAGAGAGAAAGGCATAGAAACCACTCCCACCCATTCCATCCCCTCCGCAATCCACTCCCCTCCACCCTCCTCCCTCCCTCTCATCTTGGCACCTCCTGGATGACGGGTCATCCCTGCATCCTGCCCACTGCCTTGGGTCAGATGAAGTGTCGCAAGATACAACACATCTACAGCAAGGCCGCTTCATTAATTCGGCGACACCCCACTTCGTCCCCTCATGCATACACACACACACACATATATATATATGCCTACACACGCACATGTATGTCACATGCTAGCTCAGGTTCGAGTCCTTAGCTGTTCCACATTTCAATTTTTGTATGTATGCCTCCTCGAGTTTCTCTTTGTTAATGGCTTAGAATTAAGGTGTATTGTGGTCGATAAATTTGTATTATATATATATACATATATATATATATATATATATATATATATATATATATTATATATATTATGTATTATATTATATTTATATATATATACATATATATATATATATATATATATATATATATATATACACACACACAATGTATGCATATTCTAACATTTTCTCAAAGTTTACTCATTCGTTTGTCTCTCTCACCGCCTTTCAAGTCCGTCAAAATAAAATTCTTTTCCATCTCACAAATTCCCAACATTCTTTCTCCCCTCGCACATAATCTCCACCATGTCCTCGGTGTCCCAACCTCTCGTCCATGAGTGGACGTCGCCATTCGTTTCTGATGTTTTCTTGCTTCGCCAAGTGTTCCACTGGAAAGAGGGAGAAACCTTCTTTTAATTCCAGGACCCCTAACTTCTTGTGCGTTTGTAGTACATTTCTTTAATTTTCTTTTCTTTCGCTTCCCCCCCCCCCCCCAAAAAAAAAAAAAAAAAAAAAAAAAAAAGAGGAAGGCTGAGTTTCAATTTGGTCTGGGCGTAGGTTCCGACATGTTTTGACTCTAACAATCCTCTGGGAAATTTTGTTTTCTTTCTCTTTTTTCATCTTAGGTCTGGATGTATATATTATATTCTAAAATTAATTCGAAAAGTTTCCCCCTCCCCTATTTCATTTATTTATTTTATTTATTTATATATTTATCTTAAGGGTTCAGTTTTACGTTATGGTCATATTTTTTCAGTCCGGGGACGATACCTCACAATATAAAATTTGTTTTTTATTAGTTGATGACTATTGCTTGAAGTGAATTACGGGATTCGAACCCGTGCGCTTAATCTACGCACATACTTTATTGCAATACCACAACAACCCCAAAATATCCGTCTTATGGTCCCTTTTTTTAATGTAAATCCTTTCAAATAAAAACAAGTTACAGTATCTTAAAAAACTATGTATACGCAATGTGTGTGTATATGCTTGTAATTGTATATACCACATAACACTATAAAAATCCATTATAAAAAAGATACAATATTCAAAAGCTGATATACGTAGTTCATTTGTATGTATATGCTTGTTCTTATGCATAACCAATATACAATACACAACATGTCGTGAAACCATTTCATCTAATATTTATGAGGAACAGTATTACATTAAGATTTTAAAGATGGAAAAGAAAATATTACTCTTTAGCATTTTGACTATACAAATCCACATTTACAGCCGAAAGAAAATAATTTTTCCAAGGAACAAATAATGAAAAGTATTATGGAAAGGACCAACTGACGTAGAGGACCTTTTGCTTCGGCCGAAGAAGTCACCTTTGCCCTGGGTGCTTTACATTTATTACAAGACTCCTCATGTCAATGAAAACTTGCGATTTTGATAATTTCTCAACTACAACCAGCAAATGAATATATAGATACATGGACATAATTAAATATATATGTAGACATTAATTAATAAATCAATAATTAGATTTATCAATCTATAGATAAATTGATAAAGGATAATTATCAATCATTTCTTCTAACCATTCGATTTAGGTATGGACCAAAAGTTCTCTTGTCGGTATGTTTTTCATTTGTAATTTTTTGAAGGAACAAATTCAGAGAACATTTGCCTGCCACGAGACTACATCAAGCTCACTTCCAGTAACGGAGGGGGGTTGTTGAAAAGAGGGTGAGAGAGAAAGAGAGAAAGAGAAAGAGATACAGAGAGAAAGAGAGAGAGACAGAGAGCAAGAGAGAGAGACAGAGAGCAAGAGAGAAGGAGAGAGAGGGAAAGAGAGAGAGCCAGAGAGAGAGCGAGAGAGGGAGAGAAAGAGAGATAAAGAGAAAGAGAGATAAAGAGAAAGAGGGGGAGGGGGAGACAAAGATATAGAGATATAGAGGTAGAGATAGAGATAGAGATAGAAACAGACAGATAGAAACAGAGACAGAGATAGAGGCGAAAGCGAGAGAGAGAGAGAGAGAGAGAGAGAGAGAGAGAGAGAGAGAGAGAGAGAGGAGAGAGAGAGAGAGGAGAGAGAGAGAGGAGAGAGGGTGAGAGAGAGAGGAGAGAGAAGAGAGGAGAGAGGAGAGAAAGGAGAGAAAGGAGAGAGGAGAGAAAGAGGATGGACAGGGAGGAGAGGGAGGAGAGGGAGGAGAGGGAAGAGAGAGAGGAGAGGGAGGAGAGGGAAGAGAGAGAGGAGAGGGAAGAGAGGGAGGAGAGGGAAGAGAGGGAGGAGGAAGGAGAGGGAGGAGAGGGAGGAGAGGAAGGAGAGAGAGGAGATGGAGGAGAGAGGAAAGAGAGAAAGGGGAGAGATGAGAGAGGCGAGGAGAGAGAGGAGAAAGGAGAGAGGAGAGAAGAGAGAGGAGAGAAGAGAGAGGAAGAGAGAGGAGAGAAGAGAGAGGAGAGAAGAGAGAGGAGAGAAGAGGAGAGAGAGAGAGGAGAGAGAGGAGAGAAGAGAGGAGAGAGTAGAGAGAGTAGAGA
>NC_134779.1:23842930-23867930 GCF_046742065.1 Oratosquilla oratoria | reverse complement strand
GGAGGGGGAGAGGGGGATATGGAGGGGGAGAGGGGGATATGGAGGGGGAGAGGGGGGAGGGGGAGAGGGGGGAGGGGGAGAGGGGGATATGGAGGGGGAGAGGGGGATATGGAGGGGGAGAGGGGGGTATGGAGGGGAGAGGGGGATATGGAGGGGGAGAGGGGGATATTGAGGGGGAGAGGGGGAGCGAGGGAGAGGGGGAGCGAGGGAGAGGGGGAGCGAGGGAGAGGGGGAGCGAGGGAGAGGGGGAGCGAGGGAGAGGGGGAGCGAGGGAGAGGGGGAGCGAGGGAGAGGGGGAGCGAGGGAGAGGGGGAGCGAGGGAGAGGGGGAGCGAGGGAGAGGGGGAGCGAGGGAGAGGGGGAGCGAGGGAGAGGGGGAGCGAGGGAGAGGGGGAGCGAGGGAGAGGGGGAGCGAGGGAGAGGGGGAGCGAGGGAGAGGGGGAGCGAGGGAGAGGGGGAGAGAGGGAGAGGGGGAGCGAGGGAGAGGGGGAGCGAGGGAGAGGGGGAGCGAGGGAGAGGGGGAGCGAGGGAGAGGGGGAGCGAGGGAGAGGGGGAGCGAGGGAGAGGGGGAGCGAGGGAGAGGGGGAGCGAGGGAGAGGGGGAGCGAGGGAGAGGGGGAGCGAGGGAGAGGGAACGAGGGAGAGGGGGAGGAGGAAGAGGGGGAAGAGGAAGGAGGAGGAAGATGGGAAGGGGGAAGAGGAAGGAGGAGGAAGAGGGGAGGAGGAAGGGAAGGAAGAGGAAGGGAAGGAAGAGGAAGGAAAGGAGAAGGAAGGGAAGGAAGAGGAAGGGAAGGAAGAGGAAGGGAAGGAAAGAGGGATGGGAATAATCGAAGAGGAGGAGTGGGAGGAGGAGGAGCGGGAGGAGCAGGAGCGGGAGGAGCAGGAGCGGGAGGAGGAGGAATGGGAGGAGGAGGAATGGGAAGAGGAGGAATGGGAGGAGGAATGGGAGGAGGAGGAATGGGAGGAGGAGGAATGGGAGGAGGAGGAATGGGAAGAGGAGGAATGGGAAGAGGAGGAATGGGAAGAGGAGGAATGGGAAGAGGAGGAATGGGAAGAGGAGGAATGGGAAGAGGAGGAATGGGAAGAGGAGGAATGGGAGGAGGAGGAATGGGAGGAGGAATGGGAGGAGGAGGAATGGGAGGAGGAGGAATGGGAGGAGGAGGCATGGGAGGAGGAGGAATGGGAGGAGGAGGAATGGGAGGAGGAGGAATGGGAGGAGGAGGAATGGGAGGAGGAGGAATGGGAGGAGGAGGAATGGGAGGAGGAGGAATGGGAGGAGGAGGAATGGGAGGAGGAGGAATGGGAGGAGGAGGAATAGCGGGAGGAGGAGGAATAGCGGGAGGAGGAGGAATGGGGGGGAGGAGGAGGAATGGGAGGAGGAGGAATGGGAGGAGGAGGAATGGGAGGAGGAGGAATGGGAGGAGGAGGAATGGGAGGAGGAGGAATGGGAGGAGGAATGGGAGGAGGAATGGGAGGAGGAATGGGAGGAGGAATGGGAGGAGGAATGGGAGGAGGAATGGGAGGAGGAATGGGAGGAGGAATGGGAGGAGGAATGGGAGGAGGAAGCGAGAAAAGGGAAGGTGGTAAGAGACAAAGAAGGAATGAATGAAAGATGAAGGAAGGATGACGATGAGGAGAAAGAGGAGGAGAAAGAGAAGGATGACGATGAGGAGGAAGAGGAAGAGGAGAAGGAGAAATAAGAAAAAGGGAAGGGGATGAGGAAGGGGATGAGGAAGGGGAGGAGGAAGGTGATGGGGAAGGGAAAGGGAAAGGGAAAGGGAAAGGGGAAGGGAAAGGGGAAGGGGATGAGGAAGGTAATGAGGAAGGTGATGAGGAAGGTGATGAGGAAGGTGATGAGGAAGGTGATGGGGAAGGGGAAGGTGATGAGGAAGGTGATGAGGAAGGTGATAGGGAAGGGGAAGGTGATGGGGAAGGGGAAGGTGATGGGGAAGGGGAAGGTGATGGGGCAGGGGAAGGTGATGGGGATGGGGAGGGAAGGTGATGGGGCAGGGGAAGGTGATGGGGCAGGGGAAGGTGATGGGGAAGGGGAAGGTGATGGGGAAGGTGATGGGGATGGGGAAGGTGATGGGGAAGGGGAAGGTGATGGGGAAGGGGAAGGTGATGGGGAAGGGGAAGGTGATGGGGAAGGGGAAGGTGATGGGGAAGGGGAAGGTGATGGGGAAGGGGAAGGTGATGGGGAAGGGGAAGGTGATGGGGAAGGGGAAGGTGATGAGGAAGGGGAAGGTGATGAGGAAGGGGAAGGGGATGAGGAAGGGGAAGGTGATGAGGAAGGGGAAGGGGATGAGGAAGGGGATGAGGAAGGGGAAGGGGATGAGGAAGGGGAAGGGGATGAGGAAGGGGAAGGGGATGAGGAAGGGGAAGGGGATGAGGAAGGGGAAGGGGATGAGGAAGGGGAAGGGGATGAGGAAGGGGAAGGGGATGAGGAAGGGGAAGGGGATGAGGAAGGGGAAGGGGATGAGGAAGGGGAAGGGTATGAGGAAGGGGAAGGGGATGAGGAATGGGAATGGGATGAGGAATGGGAATGGGAAGGGGATGAGGAATGGGAATGGGAATGGGAATGGGAAGGGGATGGGGAAGGGGATGGGGAAGGGGATGGGGAAGGGGATGGGGAAGGGGATGGGGAAGGGGATGGGGAAGGGGATGGGGAAGGGGATGAGGAAGGGGAAGGAGATAATGAAGGGGAATTGAAGAAAGTAAAAGGATTAGGGAAGGACAAGTGAAAGGAAATGAGAGAGGGGAACAGAAGTCTGAGGGGAAAAGGAAGAGCAAGAGAAGTGAGGGTAGGGGGAAAGGGAAGGGAAGGTAAGGGAATGGAAGAGAACGAAAGAGAACGAAAGGGAACGAAAGGAAAGGAAAGGGAAGAGAATGAAGGAACGAAAGGAAAGGAAGGAAAGGAAAGGAAAGGAAAGGAAAGGAAAGGAAAGGGAAGCGAACAGAAGGGAAGGAAATGGAAGGGAAAGGAAGGGGAGAAGGAAAGGAAATGGAAGGGAGAAGGAAAGGAAATGGAAGGGAAAAGAGGGGGAGAAAGGAAAGGAAGGGAACAGAAGGGAAGGGAAGGCAGATAAAGAGGGCGAGATGGATACAAGGCATCAGGGAGTAGGTAGGGAAGAATGGAAGGGAAAAGAAGGTAAGGTGAAGAAAGAGGATTTAATGAAGAAATGGGAACGGAAAGAGGAGAAGGTAGAGGGGAGAGGGGAGAGGGGAGAGGGGAGAGAGGAGAGGAAAGAGGAAATAGGAGAGGAAAGAGGAAATAGGAGAGGAGGAGAGATGAGAGATGAGAGGAGAGATGAGAGGAGAGATGAGAGGAGAGGGGAGGGGAGAGGGGAGGGGAGAGGGGAGAGGAGAGGGGAGAGAGGGGAGAGGGGAGAGGAGAGAGGAGAGGAGAGGGGAGAGGAGAGAGGAGAGAGGGGAGAGGAGAGAGGAGAGAGGAGAGAGGGGAGAGGGGAGAGGAGAGAGGAGAGAGGAGAGAGGAGAGAAGGGAGAGGAGAAAGGGGAGAAGGGAGAGGGGAAAGGGGAGAAGGGAGAGAGGGGAGAGGAGAGAGGGGAGAGGGGAGAGGAGAGAGGGGAGAGGGGAGAGGAGAGAGGGGAGAGGAGAAAGGGGAAAGGGGAAAGGGGAGAAGGGAGAGGGGAAAGGGAAGACGGGAGAATGTAGATTGAAAAAGGAGGTGGGTAGTGTTTATACGAGATGAATAATAATGAAATAAAATAATAGATTTATAAACAAACTTGAATAATGTAGTTCAACAAATGATCTATTAATAACAACCTACGAGGAGCAGATACCTGTTCCAAAGCTCAAACTTCTAAAGAAGGGGAATTAATCTCTGGCTGATTAAAAAATTCTACCATTAAGGTACCTTTAGCTCGGTGCTATAAGCCTAACACAGCCAGTACTGGGCGACGCGCATCCTACTACCTGGCATCATATTTGGGTAAGCGCGTTCAGATAGACTGATCATCCTAGTACTCTGAAGGTTGAAGCATAACAGCTCCATTGAAAAAAAAAAAAAAAAAAAAAAAATGATGATAATGATAATAAGTAAAACAATAACTGGTACTCTAGAAAATCGTTTTACGATCATCGTTGAGCCGTGAACGATCATCGTTGAGTATCATTTGTACTGAGCAAAACGTATCTTAAGCAAGACAATTCCTCAAGTATGACGTAGAGATGATACGTTTTGGCGTCACAAACTCCTCCTATCGGAAGGCCAGGACGGTGACCCTCACATAGGACTTCGTAGCATAGAATTTGATAAACCATGCCCTTGGCTCAACTTCACCGGTGGCAGGGTTCGAGTCACCATCCCCTTGACCTTCGCCGCAAGTAACGACGCTCTAACCCACTAATTTATCTCTACGTCATTTTTCTTTAATGACGCACAGATAAAAGATAAAAAAAATTATCTTGAAACTAAAGAAAAAGAAACAAAACAAAGAACAAGAAAAAGGAAATGCAGAACTCAAATGGAAGATGGAACAGATTGTTCCAAACAGCTATTTCTTCTGTGTAGGTAACAACAAAACTAGATTAAGGTAGTAATACATCATGAGAGAGGAGGAGGGAGTAGCAAGCGGAAGGAGGAGGAAGGAGGAATAAGGAACACAAATGAGAAATAAGGAGGGCAAAGGAGGAAGGAGGAAGTAAGAAGAACGAGGAAGGAAGAAGAGGAAGGAGGAAAGAGGAAGAAATAAGAAAAAGGAAGAAGGAAAAAGGAGGAAGGAGGAAACAGGAAGAAGAACAAAAGAGGAAGAAGAACAAAAGAGGAAGGAGGAAAGAGGAAGAAAGAGGAAAGAGGAAGAAGGAAGAAGGATGAAGAAGGAAGGAGGAAGAAGGAAAAGGAAGAGGAAGGAAGAAAGAAGAGAGGAAAAAGAAGAAAGGAGGAAGGAGGAAAGAGGAAGAAGGAAAGAGGAAGGAGGAAAGAGGAAGGAGGAAAGAGGAAGGAGGAAAGAGGAAGGAGGAAAGAGGAAGGAGGAAAGAGGAAGGAGGAAAGAGGAAAGAGGAAGGAGGAAAGAGGAAGGAGGAAAGAGGAAGATATAAGAAAGAGGAAGAAATAAGAAAGGAAAAAGAAAAAAGAGGAAGGAGGGGGAATAGGAAGGAGGAAGGAAGAGGAAGAAGAAAGAGGAAGAAGAAAGAAGAAAGAGGAAGAAAGAGGAAGGAGGAAGAATAAGGAAAAAGGAAGAATAAGGAAGGAGGAAGAATAAGGAAGGAGGAAGAATAAGGAAGGAGGAAGAAAGAGGGAGGAGGAAGAAAGAGGGAGGAAAAAAGAGGAAGGAGGAAGAAAGAGGGAGGAGGAAGAAAGTATAGAGGAAGAAAGAGAAAGGAGGAAGAAAGAGGAAGGAGGAAGAAAGAGGAAGGAGGAAGAAAGAGGAAGGAGGAAGAAAGAGGAAGGAGGAAGGAGGAAGAAAGAGGAAGGAGGAAGGAGGGAGAAAGAGGAAGGAGTGCGAACGAGAAAGGAAGAAGGAGAAGGAATTACGAGTCAGGAGGAAGCACAAGGAGGAAGGAGGAAGCACAAGGAGGAAGGAGGAGGAAGGAGGAGTAAGTAGGAAAAAGGCGGAAGAAAATAGTAGATGGAAGAGGAAAGAGGAGGGATGAGGAAGGGCAAGAATGCTGGAGGAGGAAGAAGGAAGGAGGAGGGAGGGAGAAGGAAGGAAGTGGAAGAAAAAGAAGGAGGTGGAGGGATGAGGAATGATGCAGAATAATGAAGAAACAGGAGGATAAAGAGGAGGAAGAGAAAGAGGAGGAAGAGAAAGAGGAGGAAAGAGGAGGAAAGAGGAGAAAGAAGGAAGTAGGAAGAATACTGAAGAAAGCGGAAGAAGGTGGAGGGATGAAGGAAGAGGTAAGAGGAGGAGCAAAGAGGAGGAGGAAGAGGAGAAGAGGAGGAAGAGGAGGAGGAAGTAGGAGGAAGTAGGAGGAAGAGGAGGAGGAAGTAGGAGGAAGAGGAGGAGGAAGAGGAGGAGGAAGGAGGAAGAGGAGTAAGAGGAAGAGAAGAGAGGAGGAAGAGAAAAAGGGAGGAAGAGGAGTAAGAGGAGTAAGAGGAAGAGGAGGAAGTAGGAGGAAGAGGAGGAAGAGGAGGAAGTAGGAGGAAGAGGAGGAAGAGGAGGAAGTAGGAGGAAGAGGAGGAAGTAGGAGGAAGAGGAGGAAGTAGGAGGAAGAGGAGGAAGTAGGAGGAAGAGGAGGAAGTAGGAGGAGGAAGTAGGAGGAAGAGGAGGAAGTAGGAGGAAGAGGAGGAAGGAGGAAGAGGAGTAAGAGGAAGAGGAGGAAGTAGGAGGAAGAGGAGGAAGAAGTAGGAGGAAGAGGAGGAAGAGGAGGAAGTAGGAGGAAGAGGAGGAAGTAGGAGGAAGAGGAGGAAGTAGGAGGAAGAGGAGGAAGTAGGAGGAAGAGGAGGAAGAGGAGGAAGTAGGAGGAAGAGGAAGAGTAAGTAGGAGTAAGTAGGAGGAAGAGGAGGAGTAAGTAGGAGGAAGAGGAGGAGTAAGTAGGAGGAAGAGGAGTAGTAAGTAGGAGGAAGAGGAGGAGTAAGTAGGAGGAAGAGGAGGAGTAAGTACAAGGAAGAGGAGTAAGTACAAGGAAGAGGAGTAAGTACAAGGAAGAGGAGTAAGTAGAAGGAAGAGGAGGAATAAGGAGGAGAAAGAGAAGGAATAAGGAGGAGTTTGGAGGAAGAAGGAGGGAGGTGCAGGAGGGAGGAGGAGGAAGAGGAGGAAGAGGAGAAAAGAGAGACGAGGATGAGAAAGGAGGAGGAAGGAGGAGGAAGAAGAAAGGAAGAGGAGGAAGGAGGAAGGAAGAGGAGGAAGGAGGAAGAAAGAGGAAGGAGGAAGGAAGAGGAGGAAGGAAGAGGAGGAAGGAAGAGGAGGAAGGAAGAGGAGGAGGAAGGAGGAGAGGAAGGAAGGAGGAGAGGAGGGAAGAAGAGGAGGAAGGAAGAGGAGGAAGGAGGAAGGAAGAGGAGGAAGGAAGAGGAGGAAGGAAGAGGAGGAAGGAAGAGGAGGAAGGAAGAGGAGGAAGGAGAAAGGAAGGCGAGGAAGGAGGAAGACGAGGAAGGAGGAAGACGAGGAAGGAGGAAGACGAGGAAGGAGGAAGACGAGGAAGGAGGAAGGAAGAGGGGGAAGGAGGAAGGAAGAGGAGGAAGAGGAGGAAGAAGAGGAGGAATAAGAGGAGGAAGAAGAGGAGGAGGAAGAGGAGGAAGAAGAGGAGGAAGAAGATGAGGAGGAAGAAGAGGAAGAAGAAGAGGAGGAGGAAGAAGAGGAGGAAGAAGGTGAGAAGGAAGATGATGAGGAGGGAGGGAGGAGTAAAACGGAGGAGGAGGGTAAAGGTGCTATTAACGAGGCGGATAAAGAGAAGGGAAATGGCGGCCCGGAGAGGCAACGGCAGCGGCGGCGGCGGCGCCAATAGAGAAGCCCCTCCTCCCCTCCCCTCCCCTCCCTCCTTCGCTCGCTCCTCCAGGACGACATTCTTTTTACGAACTCGAAGCAGGACTTAGTTGGATCGGGACGAGGAGATAGAGGAGGAGGGGGAAGAGGAGAAGGAGGAGGAGGAGGAGGAGGAGAGGGAGGAGGAGGAGAGGGAGGAGGAGAGGGAGGAGGGGGAAGAGGGGGGGAAGAGGAGGGGGAAGAGGAGGGGGAAGAGGAGGGGGAAGAGGAGGGGGAAGAGGAGGGGGAAGAGGAGGGGGAAGAGGAGGGGGAAGAGGAGGGGGAGGAGGGGAGGAGGGGGAGGAGGGGAGGAGAGGGAGGAGGGGAGGAGAGGGAGGAGGGGAGGAGAGGGAGGAGGGGAGGAGAGGGAGGAGAGGGAGGAGGGGAGGAGTGGGAGGAGGGTAGGGAGAGGAGGAGGAGGAGGGAGGAGAAGGAGAGGAGGAGGAAGGAGGGAGGAGGAGAGGGAGGGGAGGAGAGGGAGGAGGATAGGAGAGGGAGGAGGAGGGGAGGAGAGGGAGGAGGAGGGGGAGGAGGGGAGGAGAGGGAGAGGGAGAGGGAGGAGGGGAGGAGAGGGAGGAGAGGGAGGAGGGGAGGAGGGGAGGAGAGGGAGGAGGGGAGGAGAGGGAGGAGGGGAGGAGAGGGAGGAGGGGAGGAGGGTAGGAGAGGGAGAAGGAGGGGAGGAGGAGGGGAGGAGGGTACGAGAGGGAGGAGGAGGGGAGGAGAGGGAGGAGGAGGGGAGGAGGGGAGGAGGGGAGGAGGGGAGGAGGAGGGGAGGAGGAGAGGGAGTAGGGGAGTGGTGGGAGAAGGAAGAGTAGGGGGAGAGAGAGGAGAGGAAGGGGGAGGAGGAGAGGAGGAATGGGAGGAGGAGGAATGGGAGGAGGAGGAATGGGAGGAGGAGGAATGGGAAGAGGAGGAATGGGAAGAGGAGGAATGGGAGGAGGAGAGGGAGGGGAGGAGGAGGAAAGGGAGGAGGAGGAATGGGGAGGAGAAGGGTGGAGGAGGAAGGGGATAGGAGGAGGAGGAAGGAGAGAAGGAGGAAGGGGAGGAGAAGGAAGGGGGAGGAGGAAGGGGGGAGGAGGAAGGGAGGAGGAAGGGAGGAGGAAGGGGGAGGAGGAGAGGAGGAAGGGGAGGAGGAAGGGGGAGGAGGAGAGGAGGAAGAGGAGAGGAGGAAGGGGAGAAGGAGGAAGGGGAGAAGGAGGAAGGGGAGGAGGAGGAAGAGGAGGAGGAGGAAGGGAATGAGGAGGAAGGGGAGGAGGAGGGAGGGGAGGAGGATGAATGGGAGGGTGAGGAAGGGGAGGAGGAGGAAGGGGAGGGAGAGGAAGGGTAGGAGGAAGGGGAGAAGGAGGAAGGGGAGAAGGAGGAAGGGGAGAAGGAGGAAGGGGAGAAGGAGGAAGGGGAGAAGGAGGAAGGGGAGAAGGAGGAAGGGGAGAAGGAGGAAGGGGAGAAGGAGGAAGGGGAGAAGGAGGAAAGGAGGGAAGGAGGGAAGGGGAAGAAGGAGGAAGGGGAGAAGGAGGAAGGGGAGGGGAAGGGAAGGAGGAAGGGGGGAGGGGAAGGTGGAGGAAGGGGAGAAGGAGGGGGAAGAGGAGGGGGGGGAGGAGGAGGAAGGGGAGAGGAAGGGGAGGGGGGGGAGGAAGGGAGAAGGAGGAAGGGGAGGAGGAGGAAGGGGAGGAGGAGGAGGATGAGGAGGAGGAGGAAGGGGAGGAGGAGGAGTAGGAGGAGGAAGGGGAGAAGGAGGAGGAAGGGGAGGAAGGAGAGGAAGGGGAGGAGGAGGAAGGGGAGGAAGGAGAGGAAGGGGAGGAGGAGGAAGGGGAGGAGGAGGAAGGGGAGGAGGAGGAAGGGGAGGAGGAGGAAGGGGAGGAGGAGGAAGGGGAGTAGGAGGAAGGGCAAGGAAGAGGACAGGGGGAGGTGGAGGAGGAAGTGCAAGGAAGAGGACAGAGGGAGGTGGAGGAGGAAGGGTAAGGAAGAGGACAGGGGGAGGTGGAGGAGGAAGGGCAAGGAAGAGGACAGAGGGAGGTGGAGGAGGAAGGGTAAGGAAGAGGACAGGGGGAGGTGGAGGAGGAAGGGCAAGGAAGAGGACAGGGAGAGGTGGAGGAGGAAGGGCAAGGAAGAGGACAGGGGGAGGTGGAGGAGGAAGGGCAAGGAAGAGGACAGGGGGAGGTGGAGGAGGAAGGGCAAGGAAGAGGACAGGGGGAGGTGGAGGAGGAAGGGCAAGGAAGAGGACAGGGGGAGGTGGAGGAGGAAGGGCAAGGAAGAGGACAGGGGGAGGTGGAGGAGTACGAAGAGGAGGGTTCTGAAAGGTTAACGAGGGCAAGAGAGCTGGTTAACGACTTGGGCCTAAGATCCTGAGGAGGCAAATGCAGTCGGAGTCGAAGAGAGGAAGAGACGGACGAGGAGGAAGAGACGGACGAGGAGGAGGAGGAAGAGACGGACGAGGAGGAGGAGGAGGAGGAGGAGGAGGAGGAGGAGGAGGAGGAGGAGGAGGAGGAGGAGGAGGAGGAGGAGGAGGGAGGAGGAGGGAGGAGGAGGAGGAGGAGGAGGAGGGAGGAGGAGGAGGGAGGAGGAGGAGGGAGGAGGAGGAGGGACATGGAGGATCGGGAGGAGTAGGAACAGGTGGAGGAGGAGGGTCGAGGAGAGTGGAGGGAGTAGAAATGAGGAAGAAGGGGAGATCAGTAAGGGGAAGAGGAGGACTGGAGGAGGACGTAAGAAGGATAAGATGAGGACAAGATGAAGACAAGAGGACAAAAGAAGGACAACATAAGGACAAGAGGAGGACAAGAGGACAAGAGGACAAGAGGAGGACAAGAGGACAAGATGAGGACAAGATGAGGACAAGAGGAGGACAAGATAAGGACAAGAGGAGGACAAAAGAAGGACAAGAGGAGGACAAGAGGGGAACAAGAGGAGGGAGAGGAAATGGGAGCCTGAAGACAAGAAAGGTTAAGAACAAAGAAAGTGATAAAAATGAAAAAATAAAAAAAATAAATAAAAAAAGGAGTAAGAAGAGGAAGACAAAGACGAAGTGAGGAGGAGGAGGAGGGGGAGGAGGGATGCAGAAGAAAAAGAGGAGGAAGGAGAACAGTGAGAAAGAAGAAAGGGAGGATAAACAAGGAGGAAGGAGGTGGAAGGAGGAGGAAGAACAGGAAAAAGAATAGGAGAAGGAAGAGGAGGAGAAGGAAGGAGGAGGAGGAGAAGGAAGGAGGAGGAGGAGGAGGAGGAGGAGGACGAAGATTGAAAGAGAAGGAAGGGGAAGGGAAAGAGGAGGAAGAGGAGGGAAGAGGAGGAGGAAGGAGGAGGAAGAGGAGGAAGAGGAGGAAGAGGAGAAGGAAGAGGAGGAGGAGGAGGAGGAGGAGGAGGAGGAGGAGGAGGTGGAGGTGGAGGAGGAAGGAGAGATAACGTACCAAATCTCCAGTGGTCTGAGCCGAGGAAACGGAGGCGAGGAGGAGATAGTGGAAAAAAAAAAGGAATATTGTTTAAAAAAAAAAAAAAGGCAAAAAAAGGAGAAGAGAAAGAGACAGAGGAAGGGGAGGAGAGGGGAGGAGAGGGACGGGAGAGGGACGGGAGAGGGACGGGAGAGGGACGGGAGAGGGACGGGAGAGGGACGGGAGAGGGACGGGGGAGGGACGGGGGAGGGACGGGGGAGGGAGGTGTAGGAGAGAGTGTAGGGACGGGGGAGGGAGGTGTAGGAGAGAGTGTAGGGACGGGGGAGGGAGATGTGGGAGGGAGGTGTAGGAGAGAGTGTAGGGACGTGGAAGGAAGTCGGCAGATTGTATTTTATTTGATAAATTATTTTATTTATTTCATTGAATTTTCATTGAATGTATTCATTCTTATCTATTGTCATTGAAATCTAATTTATCATTTTGTATTAACTGTTTATTTCCATCTTTTGTATTACTAATACAAGAATACTATTGAAACAGAGTATATAAAGATTTTGTTAAACCTCACGAACTCCCCCTATTAGGAGGCTAGAACGGTGCCCCTTTCTGATGACTTTGTAGTGTAGAATTTGGTTATCCATGCCCTTGGTCCAACTCGCTGGTGGCACCACTCGAACTACCGTCACCACGACCTCCGCCTCAAGAACCGACGCTCTAAGCCACCAATGCCATTACCTTGAACCAGAATGAATGGAAAAATGAAATATGCAAAATGATTTTTGTCTCTAAGAACTTTTGCTACAGATTTCAAAATATTTCATTTTAGCTAGTGAATATTTACCAGCCTTGACCGAAACCTTCTGGAAACTAGTGACAAAACTTAATGTCGCAAGTGCACAATATATGTGAATAATTAATGGAGAAGAAGTTTAGCATTTCCATAATTTCGTTACTTTTTTTTTCGCACAATAGTTAACATTTTTACAAACGCAGGAAGAAGCGTACGAAGAGAAAAAAAAAATGCACTGCTCAAGCTAAGTTTCAGAATATTTAATTGTTAAAAAATAATACATCATTTCTATATATACTTTTTGTGTATTAATTTCATTCGAACATTAGCTTTGTTAAATAATCAATATAATATCTAAGTTGCTCATTATCCTATTTATTTGTTTATATATCTAATATTTCATTTATCTATTAATTTATCTAGTTAATTTTTTATCTATATATTCATTCAATTATTTGTTACTTAACATATTGTTTTGTTATCTACCAAAAGGGCTCTTGCTAGCACGTTTTTCATTATGATTCGATAATAGAGACATTCAGGTATATGATAATATGTATATGTATCACTTTTGCTATTTATTATATCACAGTTTTAATTTCTCCTACAATAACCTCTGCTATTATGAAAACAAATTTACTCATTACCCTCCTTATCCACTCAAAAATATATGTAAATTGATAATATCAATAAAATAGAAATATAATTAAAAAGATGAAAATAAATGGATAAGTAGTTGGCAATACTTTGGTTTGGTCGCTCCTCCCGACTAATCCTTACAAAGGATTACAAAGGCGGAGCATGCCGACAGGAGACCTTTTGGTCCATAACTAGGTTGGATAGGAAACAAAAATTATAAATTAATAAAAAATAAAAATATACTATATAAATAATAAAATAAAATGAATAAAATATTCCAGTCAAAAGCGAGACTTTTTTTCGGCTGTTACTCGGATCGAGTACTTCACTCATAGACACCTGACGACTTTGTTCAATTAAGAATTGGTCCCTGATCTGAACGGGGTCATAGAAAATCGGGACTTCATTAGTCCTTTCCAGATTTATTGCTTTATACAATATAATTAATTCAAACCAAACCCAGATAGTTTGGTTTATCTGAGAGTCAAAATAAATTAATACTATTTACTTGTTTATAATTTTTTATTCTACTTATTTATTCATTCATTTATTTATCTATTTTCGCATCACGCCTAGTTATAGACCAAAAGGTCCCCTGTCGGCATACTCTTCCTTTGTAAATCCTTTGTAAATTACACATCTCCGGAATTTGATTTTTATTTTAATCAAATATGGTCTTGAATGAAATTAATGAAGTACGTAGCTAACCGAGTATACACTCGTCCAAATCCATTTCACTTCCGTTCGTCACCCGTCTGTACTTTCCCTTTTATCTTAGTTTTTCCTTAAATTAATAAAATCCTCAACAATAACCAATGCAAATAACAAAAAAAATGTGTGTATTGAAAACAAAGTGGACGCATAAATACATATTAAAAAAGTGGAGTAAAAAGTAAAAGAAAATAATTTACAAGAAGAGGACGAGGAAGCTTAAGAAAAAAGTAAAAGACGCTCAATAACATTAGTTGCTACTACTGCTATTACTACTACTACTACTGCTACTACTACTACTACTACTACTGCTGCTACTACTACTACTACTACTACTACTCACGGTATCAATAAAACTGCTGATATGTCAAACTCGAGATAGAGAGAGCGCGTCAGGCGAGCCCATTTGGTCTATTTGGCCAAAGAAAAAGACCATTAGCAAGTCTTTCCCCAAAGCCTTCTAGTAAAACTTTGCTGATCAGTCGATACTCTTTTTTTTTTTTTTTTTTTGAGCGGGGAAAGGGAGAATTTATTTGGCTAAGATTGGTGCAATGGACTCTATGACATCCACGAGAATTTTACGATGGGCGATTTAATTTATCCGGAGTCATTAAAAACAGAAAATAGAAAATAAAAGTTATGAATTAAATTCAACTATTTTAAAGAATACAAATTGAAAAATCAAAATTAGGGTGATTCGACTCAAAAATATTAAATAAAATTATGAATTAAATTCAACTATTTTAAAAAATACAAATTCGAAAATAAATATTATGGTGAATCAACTCAAACGTTATGAAAAATAATAATAATAATAAAAATTATGAATTAAAATTAACTATTTAAAAAAAAATGAAAAATCCAAATTAGGGAGATCCAACTGAAAACATTAAAATAAAATAAATAGAAATTATTAATTAAATTTGTAATTGAAAAATTAAGATTAGAGCGATTGAACTCAAGCGATGTTATCAAAAAATAGAAAGCAAAATTTATTAATTAAATTTAAGTATCTAAAAAAATACAAATTGAAAAATGAAAAATAGGGTGATTTAATTCAACCAAAGTTACTGGAAATAAAAATTAGAAAATATAAATTATGTAAAAAACTAAACTACTAAATAATTTTTTTTTTTTTTCTAAATTAGGGAGATTCAATTAAACCAAAGTAATCAAAAATCAAAATCAGAAAATAGAAATGACATGTTAAACTAAACTATCAAATTACAAATCTTAAAACTTAAATTAGGTTGATTCAATTCAACCGAATGAATTGAAAATCAAAATCAGAAAATGAAATTTGTATTAAATCAAACTCAAATTTCAAATATATAAATTGAAAAATAAAAATAAAATTTAAAAGACTGTATTTCCATGCCAAAAACAACTTGTGTTTTTGTTCCTTCGGTGTCAAGCGTTTTCATTTAGTTCATTTTAACACATTTCTTAAAAAAAGATGTCACATTTATGTCAATCATTTCAATCTCTTAAGCCCTAGTCACACCAAGCTTACAACCAGTTTCCGACCACCTTCGACCGAAAATCAAGCGATCGGTCGGCGACACAAAACTTATGCAAGGAATTGAATTGGAAAAAAGCTAATGTAGTCGATAAGATGAAAACCTATATACTAGGGACTATTCAGTGTGTGTTGTAATATATCTATCGACCTATCTATCTATCTATCTAATTACCGACTACCAGCGACCTCCAAAGACAACCTGCAACTGGTCGGCGACTACCTGGTCGCCGGTGGTCGGAAACAGGTCGTAAGCGTAATGTGACTGGGCTCTTAGTGACTGTCTGTATATGCTCATTCCAACAGTCACCTTGGATCGTGCAATAGCCCAGTGGATACCGTCTCTAACTCATGAACAAGTGGTCATGAGTTCGAGCCCCAGGGCCCACTGCCTTACTGTCTTGGTTCCCTACAGCTCTGGCTAGGTGGGGAGGAGACCTGGCGTCGGTATTAAAAACCAGTGACTTATCACAAATGACAGGGTTTCTCACTTCCCACTGCATGGGAGTTGGAGAGTAAGTTTTGTCTCCATATTCTATCAAATTAACTAGAAACTATGCTAAGAAATCAAAACTCATAACTCATTTTCTTTTAACCTAAAATTAATTATCAAGGACATTCTTTCATTGACCAGAAACTTTCATTCAGCTTAGGAATCGTTCCTATCTAATGGTTAAACTCGTACCACCCTATCAAACCCTAATCCCCCAATCCTATCTAGAATAGGGAGGAGTCTAGTCTAGTCTTCCCCTTCCTCTTCCCCTCTCCCCTTTCCTCTCCCCTCCCCACACTTCGATTGATTAATCGTTCATTTGCAGACCTTTGCAGTTGACGTAATGAATTCTGTATTGATGATGACAGTTTTAACGATTCAATTTACTATTTTGCAATCATTTGCAGTTAACCCTATTGGCGCTGGAAAAGGTTTCTTTCGTTGGTTGATTAAAATCACCTGGCGACAGTCTGAATAATAGTGGAATGTTATAGTAACGAGATAATAATTAATAACGATCTCTACATTGGAATATCGTTCTACTAATTTTGGTAGTAATACATTTTATATATACATATATCTTGTGTGTGTGATCGTGTGTGTGTGCGTGTCTGTGTGTGTGCGCGTGTCTGTGTGTCTGTGTGTCTGTGCGTGTGTGTCTGTGTGTGTGTGTGTGTGTGTGTGTGTGTGTGTGTGTGTGTGTGTGTGTGTGTGTGTGTGTGTGTGATCGTGTGTGTGTGATCGTGTGTGTGTGATCGTGCGTGTGTGATCGTGCGTGTGTGATCGTGTGTGTGTGCGTGTCTGTGTGTGTGTGTGTGTGTGTGTGTGTGTGTGTGTGTGTGTGTGTGTGTGTGTGTGTGTGTGTGTGTGTGTGTGTGTGTGTGTGTGTGTGTGCGAGCACGTGTTTGCGTGCGTGTGTTTGCGTGCGTGTGTTTGTGTGCATGCACGCGCGCGCAGAATCTCGTGTAGCGCAATCAGCACAAGTGATCACGGTATCGATTTTATTCCAAACTACTCCAGATGTGTCCGACTTTGCCCCTCAGGGCTTCCATCTAACCTCATAAAAAAAAATCCCCAGGTTCTATTTTCGTCTACCAGTCACAGACAGAATCCCCCTTGGCTATCCGAACACAAAGGGTATAGGTGACGTCTTCGGCCGCAGCTAAACGCCTCCTGTCGTAAGTTAACGTGAAGAGAGGTGATTTTCTTTAGGCCTTACGTCAAGACGGACACATTTTTTCCTTTGCTCGTCCATCTACAGTCGAATGTAGGTTCCCCCTCTTTATCGACCAGTCTCCCCTCTTCCCATCCTATAAGCCCACTTAATATTACTTTGCATTATAAGTGGACGGTGCTAGCGTGTTCTGCATACGTACACACACACACAATCGCATACGAATGAATCCGAGAACGCACGCACGCACGCACACGCACACACGCGCACGCACACACACACACACACACACACACACACACACACACACACACACACACACACACACACACACACACACACACACACACACACACACACACACTATCACGAACACACATCCTTCCGCCTTCACTATCAGAAGCAATATAGCCATCACTGGAGCTTACCTCCACCACCATCTCCAACATTTTCTCCCTCCTCGACACCAACACGACCGCCACTGACAACAAAGTACCCAAAGAGAAGGTCAACAAATTCCACATTGCAACCTACAACCGTCATAACGGTCATAACCGTCTTAACGGTCATAACCGTTTATCAGACCGGTTACTTTATCGGTCCATGGGTCCACCCCCGCCCCCAGCTCTACCTTCCCTTCCCCCCCTCTCCCCCGGGGGAGGGAGTTTGGGGGTGGGGAGGGAAGGCTCTCTCTCAGAGCTGCCGACAAGATGGGTGGCAGCTGTCGGTATTGCTGGCTCCTATTTCAGGTTATGTCTCCCTAGCGTCGCTCTCTTTGCTCCATTAAGACGACCTCTGACGTTGATCACACACTTCGATGCCTGAGGCCGAGGTATCGCCCATGTCGAGACGTTGGTTTCCTAACGAGGTGTCGTTAGCTTCGAGGGCGTCCGATTGGAAGACCAGTAGTTCCTCGCTATTAATAATTGGGTGAAACGGCGGAACATAAGTAGGGGTGGAAAGTAATTGGATGGCGTTATTCATCATGGCACTGGATCACTCGTTGGACTCGTGATCGTCAGTTATTACCCTCCTAGATGAGATCTCAGAGTTCATGTGTTTGTGGGGGGGTTGTGTTGGGGGGATTGGGGTTGGGAGATCAAGATAAGGGTGGGGGTTGAGGATGGGGTTGAGGATGGGGATTGAGGATGGGGATTGAGGGTGGGAATTGAGGGTGGGAACTGAGGATGGGAATTGAGGGTGGGAACTGAGGATGGGAATTGAGGATGGGAATTGAGGATGGGGATTGAGGATGGGTATTGAGGTGGGGACTGGGGTGGGGGTTGAGTATGATAATTGAGGATGGGGTTTAAATTTGTGGGTCGAGGCTGCGGGTTTGGGGTGAAAGTTGAATTTGTGGATTGAGTTAAGGGGTTGAACTTAGGGGTTGAGAAGTGAATTCAGGGTTAGGGCAGGGGTTGAAGATGAGGGTTGAGGTACGGGGACTAAGGTTGAGGTCGGGCTTGTGTGCGTCATTATTGTCCAGCGTTTTTATTCAGCCAAAGAAACCCTCTTGCCCACTTTCGGGGTTAAATGCAAATGATTGCAAAGCAGTAAATTGAATCGTTAAAACTGTCATCATCAATAAAGAATCCATTACTTCAGTTCCGAAGGTCTGCAAATTAACAATTAATCAATTGGTGTGGAGGGGGTCGACAGTACGACAGAGCATAGCCGAACTCGTCCTTCTCCTCCAGACAATGGAGCTGTGGCGATCTAACATGGACTCAAATGACCAATCGGCTGAGTACTTTCAACGATAGACAGAATAAAAGCTATAAAGAAAGTCGCTATGCATGGAGAATTTAGACAGATCCTGTTGAGACCTCAGCGTCGAGATTCTATCATCGAGGCCTTCTTGGAGACGGTTTCGAGACCTCAGCGTCGAGATTCTACCACCGAGGCCTTCTTGGAGAGGGTTTCACTATCGAGGCCTAATCATCGAGGCTTAATCTTTTAAGCCTAATCGAGACAATTATCGAGACCTCAATATCGAGATCCCACTGTCGAGACCTTCTTGGCGAAGGTCTTGTTATCGAGGTCTAATCACCGAGACCTAATCTTTTAAGTCTAATCAATACTCGAGACCTAATCATCACGACCTCTCCTAAAACTGTTCAACTCTCGTGCGAGTAGCTTAAAACAGACTCTTTGAAAATAGTGTCCATCAACCTCGCACTCAGTTCTTTTGGCCAACGACGTCAATTTTTTCCAAAATAAATCGCCTAATTCCAGCCATAAGTAAAAAATAAATCGCCTAATTCCAGCCATAAGTAAATCTTAAATGCGAGTTTCCAGGCGAAAGGTATAAAAAAAATTTGTATAAAATCATAAATAAAGAAAACACGAAAGGTTCTATTGACCAAAGACGTCAATTTTTCCCAAAATAAATCGCCTAATTCCAGCCATAAGTAAATCTTAAATGCGAGTTTCCAGGCCAAAAGGTATAAAAAATTTGTTGTATAAAATCATAAATAAAGAAAACACGAAAGGTTCTTTTAACCAAAGGCGTCAATTTTTCCCAAAATGAATCGTCTAATTCCAGCCATAAGGAAATCTTAAATGCGAGTTTCCAGGCCAAAAGGTATAAAAAATTTGTTGTATAAAATCATAAATAAAGAAAACACGAAAGGTTCTATTGACCAAAGACGTCAATTTTTCCCAAAATAAATCGCCTAATTCCAGCCATAAGTAAATCTTAAATGCGAGTTTCCAGGCCGAAAGGTATAATTTTTTTTTTGTATAAAATCATAAATAAAGGAAACACGAAAGTTTCTTTTAACCAAAGACGTCAATTTTTCCCAAAATGAATCGTCTAATTCCAGCCATAAGGAAATCTTAAATGCGAGTTTCCAGGCCAAAAGGTATAAAAAATTTGTTGTATAAAATCATAAATAAAGAAAACACGAAAGGTTCTATTGACCAAAGACGTCAATTTTTCCCAAAATAAATCGCCTAATTCCAGCCATAAGTAAATCTTAAATGCGAGTTTCCAGGCCGAAAGGTATAAATTTTTTTTTTGAATAAAATCATAAATAAAGGAAACACGAAAGTTTCTTTTAACCAAAGACGTCAATTTTTCCCAAAATAAATCGCCTAATTCCAGCCATAAGTAAATCTTAAATGCGAGTTTCCAGGCCAAAAGGTATAAAAAATTTGTTGTATAAAATCATAAATAAAGAAAACACGAAAGGTTCTATTGACCAAAGACGTCAATTTTTCCCAAAATAAATCGCCTAATTCCAGCCATAAGTAAATCTTAAATGCGAGTTTCCAGGCCAAAAGGTATAAAAAATTTGTTGTATAAAATCATAAATAAAGAAAACACGAAAGGTTCTTTTAACCAAAGGCGTCAATTTTTCCCAAAATGAATCGTCTAATTCCAGCCATAAGGAAATCTTAAATGCGAGTTTCCAGGCCGAAAGGTATAAAAAATTTGTTGTATAAAATCATAAATAAAGGAAACACGAAAGTTTCTTTTAACCAAAGACGTCAATTTTTCCCAAAATGAATCGTCTAATTCCAGCCATAAGTAAATCTTAAATGCGAGTTTCCAGGCCGAAAGGTATAAAAATTTTTTTGTATAAAATTATAAATAAAGGAAACACGAAAGTTTCTTTTAACCAAAGACGTCAATTTTTCCCAAAATGAATCGTCTAATTCCAGCCATAAGTAAATCTCAAATGCAAGTTTCCAGGCCAAAAGGTATAACAAATTTGTTGTATAAAATTATAAGGGGAACACGATAGGTTCGGGACATGGTGGCCAATGCATTAAGCATTAAGTTCTCACAGTTAGTATGCTCTCTCTTATCAATACTAAATATGATTGGCGTTATCACAATAAATTTGTTGAAATGTGTCGGGCTATAGAAGAGGTCATTCAAAATAGATGGAAACTTTTACAGGCTGAAGTGGACACGATCTTGTGAAGTTGGTCAGAACAGAGTGAATAACATGTCAACGTACTGGGAGGACTATGACCGTAGTATGAAAGGCAAATGGCCTTTAGACTGACACACATTCAGTGCAATTTGAAATTCGTACACGCATGTGAATACACGCACGCGTATATACACGCCAGGTGGTTCTAATCGGTTATTGTCAAACGTTTCGGTTTTGACTGCAGTCATCTTCAGGCGTTTTTATTGTCGTAAGAAATTTGGGGATTTTGACCTATACAAGTCTTCATCGTGACCCTATTGTGAGTCCATGATGAGGAATGAAATTACCAGGCGTTTGCATGCACAGCTATACAATGAGGTATTGTATTCAAGGAGTTATCTCCAGTTGGAGCACTAGAAGAATTATAGAGAAATGGGTAGGAAATCAAATTAGTTTAGTACAATGTGTA
The DNA here is from genome assembly GCF_046742065.1 of Oratosquilla oratoria. Classification (NCBI taxonomy): domain Eukaryota; kingdom Metazoa; phylum Arthropoda; class Malacostraca; order Stomatopoda; family Squillidae; genus Oratosquilla; species Oratosquilla oratoria. The sequence continues at coordinate 23,847,448 of NC_134779.1, read as the reverse complement.
TATATATATATATATATATATATATATATATATATATATATATATAAAATGCATACGTATATATAAATATATATATATAAACATTAATCACAGAGGGATGATCGCTCGCCGAGCGGGCTAAAGCGTGGCTACTTGAGGCGGAGGTCGAGGTGACATTAGTTTGAACCCTGCCCCCAGCGAGTTGGACCAAAGGCATGGTTAATTAAATTTCACGCTACAAAGCCCTCTGAAAGGGGAACCGTTCTATCCTTCTGATAGGGGAAGTTTGTGACGTTAAACCGAATAAATCCTTAATTAAATGTTATCGAAAAGCAAAATATAATGAATAGAGAAATGAAGCGAAATAAAGTAGAAAAATAGCTAAATTAGCAGAAAGGAGGAAAGAAGCGAGTTTGGTAACAGAGGAGAAATTATTCTGAAATAAATGGCAGAAATAGGTCAATGTGTGAACGAATAGATGTGGAACGAAATGCGTGCCAAACTTTTCAGAAATCAAAGCAAAAGGAACTAGAAAAATATAATTGAAATGGAGAAATATAAAAGCTGTGTGGACAGGATTCGTTATAAAAATGAAAATAGTCAATGTAATAAAAAATAAAGGGCCACATGTCACATGTTATAAAATATATATATATATATATATATATATATATATATATATATATACAGATAAAATATGAAAATCAGGATACATGGGTAACCGACACAAAAAGTTATAGAAATAAATTAAGTTTGAGAAAAAATGATGTACCGGTACATAGAAATTAAGCAAAAAAATTAATCATTCAAGTACAAATAACGTTGTTGTACAAATATATATAAAAATGTAAACAATCAAATGAGTCAGCCTATATCAATATGCAGCATGGAAAAAACAAAGAAAAATTAAATTACTTTTATGTTAACACTTGCATACATAGGTCAATACATAATCACGCGTGTACGCTCATGCACATTCACAAACACAAACATTCATGCATACATATGCATATGTATATATCGATACATATGCATTTACATATATACACACATACTTGCATAAATAAAAATATGTTGCTCTCAGAAAAAGCAAAATCTTTTTAAAGTGTGACGTGTTATATGCGAAAGCACACGACAGCAAAAAATAAATAAATAAATAAAAATAAATAAATAATCAACAATCATGACAAAAGTTCAAGTAAAGAAAATAACAAAATAAAATAAACGAAAAACAAATAAAGAATAAAATAAAACAAAATAAATACATAAACAATACTAACAATAACAACAAAAAATACAAGTGCAAAGTATACAGAAAGCTTAAATGGTAAATATCAATGCTGGTATCGAGTTCAGTTTACAATCAGTATTCGACTTTGCGGTGCTAAAGGTCGCCGGCTACACTTCCATTTCAACAAAAGTAGGAAACAGCTCCTCCCCCTCCCCCTCCCCCTCCCCCTCCCCCTATTCATTCCCCCCTCCTCCTCTCCCCTATTTCTTCCCCCCTCCTCCTCTCCCCCTATTCCTTCCCCCCTCCTCCTCTCCCCTATTCCTTCCCCCCTCCTCCTCTCCCCTATTTCTTCCCCCCTCCTCCTCTCCCCCTATTCCTTCCCCCCTCCTCCTCTCCCCTATTCCTTTCCTCCTTCTTCCTCTCCCCCTATTCCTTTCCCCCTCCTCCTCTCCCCCTATTCCTTTCCCCCTCCTCCTTTCCCCCTATTCCTTTCCCCTCTCCTCCTCTCCCCCTATTCCTTTCCCCCTCCTCTCCCCTATTCCTTTTCACCCTCCTCCTCTCCGCTTATTCCTTTTCACCCTCCTCCTCTCCGCCTATTCCTTTTCCCCCTCCTCCTCTTCCCCTATTCCTTTCTCCCCTCCTCCTCTCCCCCAAAGCCTTCCCCCCTCCTCCTCTCTCTATTCTTTTTCCCACTCTTCCTCTCCCCTATTCCTTTTCACCCTCCTCTCCGCCTATTCCTTTTCCTCCTCCTCCTCCTCCTCCTCCTCTTCCCCTATTCCTTTCCCCCTACTCCTCTCCCCCAAATCCTTCCCCCTCTTCCTCCTCTCCCCTATTCCTTTTCCCCCTCCTCCTCTCCACCTTTTCATTTTCCCCCTCCTCGTCTCCGCCTATTCCATTTCCCCCCTCCTCTTCGCCTATTCATTTTCCCCCTCCTCCTCTCCGCCTATTCCTTTCCCCCTCCTCCTCCCCGCCTATTCCTTTCCCCCTCCTCCTCTCCGCCTATTCCATTTTCCCTCTCTTCCTCTCCCCTATTCCTTTTCCCCCTCCTCCTCTTGCCCTTTTCCCCTCTCCCTCTTTTACCTTTCTCCTTCCTCCTTTCTCCCTTTTCCCCCTTTTGTTCTCACTCCATTTTCCTTTCCTCCTCATCCCCTTCCCCTCTTCTCCTTCTTCGATCTTTTCCTTTCTTATTCCTCCTCTTCCCTTCGCCCTCTCCCCCTTTGCCCCTCTCTCCTCCTTTCCTCTCCTTTTTCCCCTCTCCTCCTCCCCTTTCCCCTTCCCCTTCTCCTTCTCCTCCTTCCCTTTCCCCTTCTCCTTCCCTTTCCCCTTACCCCTCTCTGCCTTCTCTCCCCTTCCCCCTCTCCTCCTCCACTTTCCCCTTCCCCATCTCCTCCTTCCCCTTCCCCATCTCCTCTTTCCCTTTCCCCTTCCCCATCTCCTCCTTCCCTTTCCCCTTCCCCCTCTCCTCATTCCCTCCCCCCTTCCCCCTCTCCTCCTTCCCAGTCCCCTTCCCCCTCCCCGTTTCCCCTCTCCTCTCTCTCTTCTTCCCATCTTGATAAATAAAAAGAACACAAATACCCCAAGGGACTTCAGGTTCAGCAGGTTATTGGTATGGATTCAGAATGATCTGATTAATCAGGAACTACTCCCACTGACCTGAAACCTTAGCAAGGTCATTTCGTTCTGGCTGTTCGTATCTTTTTCTTATCGTATTGACCTGGTTCTTCGGGTACATGACCTCGTTCTTTACATAAACTGGTTTGACCTGATTTCCTTTACGTTCGCGATGACTTGTATTTTTGCTTTCTGTGACTTGGATGGCTACATATACCCAATTTTGACCTATAATAGTATAATAACGACCTGATATATCTATGTATATTGATTTGACCTTGTTTCATGTATATCTGCGATGACCTGATGAATTGTCTATATTCGTGGTGACCTGTTTATCAAGATATATCAAATTTGATGTTTTTAATAGGATGTATCTATATCGATGGAGGTTTTTAGGACATTTCTATGTTGCTTTGATTATTCTAGTGCATCCGTAACGGCCCAGAGATTCTAGCATACTAGATTTGTCTAGACGAGGGCCTTTCTTAGGTACAAGGAGTACAACAGAGCTGAATAAAATTGCCTGACGGTAACCTTAAAAAAAAAAAAAAATGAAAATAAGGTTAAATAAAATTCTCAACCGAACCACGGGATCTAGAGTACAATCCCTTTCCTAAGGACAAATTAATCAAGATAAGCTCGACATCCCACTTCCATGCAGTGGGAAGTGAGAAACCTGCGACGGAGTAAAGCTCTTTCGGTTGTAGGAAGCCGCATGCAGTGGGAAGTGAGAAACCTGCGACGGAGTAAAGCTCTTTCGGTTGTAGGAAGCCGCCTTATATCTTTTATTCATTCAATTAATTATTTAATTAATTTTTATTGTATTAATTACTATATACTATATATATATATATACAGTATATATATATATATATATATATATATTTTTTTTTTTTTTTCGCGTAGCCAAGGCTATCAAGAACCAACACAGGAAACTCGCAGCGAGTCCCAAGAATCGAACTTACCTACTCATGAGTTCAATACAGAATCTACTGAGCTACCTCGGGGCTCTGAGATATTAAATAAAATAGTTTGGCGACAGACCGGATACACGGAATGAGGTCACGCAGTAGCAAAACAGTTAATTAATCTGATTACTGAAGTGTATGTAGTCTGTGACCTATCAAATACTACAGAGGGAATAGATAATTAAGCCTTTGACTCGGGGGGGGGGGTTATCATCCTCTGGGCTGAATGGAAAACATGTAGAAAACCGACACATAGTTGACTCCGTGATACATAAGCTTCTGAGGGAATGCAAACGAAAGGGGTTTTCTCTCAAAATGATAAAATGTTATGTGACCAAAATAGGATGATCATGTTCCACATCGCGAATAACTAATCCACTATGTAAATAGATAAACAAACAAAGAAACAACTAGATAGAAAAATAAATTAGATAAATAGATATAAATATAAATAAAACAAAAATAAATAACAACCAAATAAACAATCAAGTAGATAAAAAACATTAAACAAAATTATACAAAAAAAAAGATTTACATATTTAAAGAAATACATAATTAATTAAAAAATTAACAACCTCTTTGGTTAGGGCAATGAACATGTAAGAACAATTGCAATACGTTTATGTTCTTGAAAAACAAACCTGTTCATACTTGCAAAAACCAACCTTAATAAAGGATTTGATAAAGACGATTTTTAATTACCCAACTTCCAGAGGCTTTCACTTA
>NC_134779.1:23835430-23840430 GCF_046742065.1 Oratosquilla oratoria | reverse complement strand
ATTGTTCTTGTAAATGAATCAATTTCCCATCGAGTAATTCAGAAGTTATATCTTCCAGTTTTTACCAGTTTTCAATAATTTACATTTTTAAACATTCTGTTTTCCAGCTTTGGCTTTATGATAGTATTGTTTACATTGTAATAATTTCCTGCCTGCGCGCGCGTCTGTTTATCTATTAGTCCCATACATATTTTCTTTCAATTCGCGAAATTTTAATCCACTTTTTTCAGCACCGTGTGTGTATAAAATTGCCTTTATATACTATTGTGTATTTTTCTTTCTCCATAATTATTTTTTCACCTTGTGCATTATAATAAAATTTTATATATAACGATATACAAGAAACAAAATTTCTATTTCTATTTTAAATTTTATTTTAGCATTACTATTTTTATTTCTATACCTAGATAAAAACGCGCGGCTATAAAGAGAAATTTTCGTACTTAAAACATTTTTGATTGGCAATTTTTTATTCTTTTTCCCATATACAATGTGATCACTATAATCCCTTATAGTTTCAACATTAATAACTAAACTCGCTATACGTTTTTAAACAATATTTTTTTCTGATACAGTTGACTGTCAAAGCACTATTAAAACATTGATAATATTTCAAAGGTTTTAGTTTGCATTTTATCATGATTCTTTTTTTCTTCAGAAAAAAAATCCCTATACATTTCTACACACATTTTGTTTTACTATACTGCTATTAAGAGGATTTTCTTTATCGTATTTCGATGTTTTTACTTTGCATTTTGATCATTCTTATCAAACGCTCTCTTTTAATCGCAAATAACATAAATCACTCTACAAAACTTTTGTCATGCTACAAACTCACTGCTATTGAGAGGATTTTTTCATCGTATTTACAGTTATTTTTCATTTAGATTATTTTTAACAGACTATTTTTATCACAATTAATTCAAATCCTTATACAAAACATTTGCTTTGCTACGCTTGACTACAAACTAACTGCTATCAAGAGGATTTTTTTCATTGTATTTAGACACTTCTATTTACATCTAGATCACTTTTAACAAAGACAATTTTTATCACAAGTAACTCAAATTCTTATACAAAACTTTTGTGTTTCTACGCTTGACTACAAACTAACTGCTATTAAGAGGATTTTCTCATCGTATTTCGATGGTTTTAGTTTGTCAAACCCTGCAGATCCAATGTATCTGTGGGTGCTGCAAACTTGTGTTGAATGCTTGTCGTTCGCATCTCAAGAGCTTCGTGACTGTGATTCGCGTCGTCTCGCTCTCCAGTTGATGGTAAAGTGAAACGAGAAGCTTAAGAACTTGGCCACAAGTCTCCAGCAAATGGCAGTGGTCTGTTGAGAGGAAAGATAAAAGTAGAAGAGAGAGGCGATGTGTTGAGGCAAAAACGACATACATACATACATACATAGACAAATACATACACACATACATATACATACACACATACATATACATACATACATTACATACATTACATAAATAAGTAGGTAAACAAATATATGTATAAATGAATAAATGATCAAATAAATGAATAAACAAATAAACATAGATGAATTAATAAATAAACAAATGAATAAAGTAAACAAATAAACAGATAAATAAAGATAAGTAAATAACTTAAAAGAATAGATTAACAAGTAAATAGATGAATAGATATATGGATAACCAGAATAAATTAAATAATGCATGAATAAATAATCTGGTGAATAAAAATATATATAAACAAAAATGAACGAGTGATAAATGAATAAATGAATACATACACGCAAACGAAATAATAAATGATGAATAGATAAATAGACGAATAAATAAATGATATAAAATAATAAACAATAAAATAAAACGAATCAATTATGAGTAGATAAACAAGTAAAAAAAACTATATACATAGATCCATGAAATAGATAATGCATCAATAATATAAACTCCCTTTGTATAAATTTCAAAAGTGATTGACATTGCGAATAAAACGGAGAACGATATGATGGTGGAAATGTGATTCCAGATATCAAACTGTAAAGAGAGATAGACAGAGTGGTGATGACAAATTAATGATGTATTTGAAACAGCTAATCATGATTTCAATTAATACAAGTATCTTTGCAATTCACAGTGATGTTATGGCTGGCAGGATATACACAAGTGTATATATTTGTATACATACGTGTATTCAAACAAACAATACATGCGTGTATATGTATACATACAAATATATATGTATACAATGCATACGTGTATGTGTATACATACGCGTATATAAGCATATATAAGCATACAATACATACGTGTATATGTATACATATATTATATATATATATATATATATATATATATATATATATATATACAAACTCTTGATAGCGTAACTAACCCGTTACTTTGCTACGGGATAGCTGGGTTCGAATCCTCGGCTGGACCCCGTTTCAATTTCCAACGGATGCCTCCTTCGAGCGACTCTGTCTCGTTTGCGATGGTATGGAATTAAAAGTGGTATGTGGTTGAAAAAGATATTATATATATATATATATATATATATATATATATATATATATATATATATATATATATATATATATATATATATATACGGGTTAGATTAAGAGTGATTTCTGGTGGGAACTGTGGATGATTTCATCCATAAGAAACAATGATGAAAGGAAAACAAGTCAGTCATGGATGGGAGTGTTTAGATATCAATACATATTACATATTAAATATACAGATACAGAACATACATCAGGTATATATATTGAATGTAGATTTGGATGTATATGGATAGATCCATAAATATTAACATGTTAAACTAGATATATATATATATACATATATATATACATATACATATATATATATACATATATATATATATATATATTGTATATATATAATTCAATCCATATTCCATTGAAGTGACAAATAGAAAATGCTAGAAATGAATATACAATTCAACTCCAGTTGATGTCCATTATGGTGAAGTACGAAAACCAGTGACATAAGTACGAACATCTGTGAGAATCAAATGATATATATATAATGAGTTCTCTGACAATTTGTGGCATTGAGGTAGAAAAAGAAATGAAAGATAAATAAACAAAGCCAATATCAATGCGATCAGATAATACACAAATATTAAGAAACAACGATAATTAAATGTTATTACACACACACACACACACAATATATATATATATATACATATATCATATATATGTATATACATATATATATACACACATATATATATATATATATATATATATAAACGTACTCATATAGAGAGAAAGAGAAAAAATTGTTACTTATAATCTAATATTTTTAGTTATCTTGCTAGAGTTACACTATTTTTACTTGTTTACAACCATATATTACAAGAAATATTCATGTTACTCATTATTCGTGTTAATATTGTTAGATTTGCGACACAATTATTTTAACTTCCGTTACTACCGATTAACCCTACATGAACAACTCAACTTCAGACAAGATATAATCAAAATAAAATAGATTTAATCTATTTTACGTTATTTAACAATTTAAATCTTGTTCCAGCTTTACCAAGTATCTCTAATTTAAATATGTATGAATAGATAAGAGAAAATGAGCAGAAAAAATCACTGAATAATGGGTGATAGTTTATTTATTGCAAGGGTTATGTAATGAGGCATTGAAAGTCAATACGGATTCATATTATGTGTGTGTGCGTGCGCGGAGTATCGGCTTGCAGCGCATTGATACCGAAATTATTCCATCCCGTGGGGGGGGGGATTCGAACCAGGACCACCATAGAGTGAGTGAGAGTGTGAGTGAGTGAGTGAGTGAGTGAGTGAGTGAGTGAGTGAGTGAGTGTGTGTGTGTGTGTGTGTGTGTGTGTGTGTGTGTGTGTGTGTGTGTGTGTGTGTGTGTGTGTGTGTAGGGACTGTGGCCACAACACTATAAGGTAGACTTAGCAGTTAAAGGAGAAAAGGAAGGACGAGTATAAACGTTTTACAGCTGAATGGTTAAAGAGTTATCTTTGTGGTTACAGAGTGAGAAATGTGAAGGCAAATTGGCGGAGAGGCGGAAGAGTTGGGGCTGGAAGAAGTGGCTTATATAGTGTCAGTCAAAGATCGCTTGGATAGTTTTGGCATATGGAAAGAATAAACAACGTCGAGCAAAATGTAAGGCGAAGGCGAATGAGAGGACATGAAGGAAAAAATAAAGTGATTTGGATTGATGAATTCGAGAGGAATGCCTGTCGATTAAGGAAAGAAGAGTAGAGAGACGAGTTTACAAGTGAACGATTGTGAATAAATACAGAAATAATGGAGCCCGATTGGAGTTCTTGACCGTTTTCCATATTTCTTAAGTGGACGAGGAAAGGGACACTGTACGATGAATCGGTGGAGGTGAACCATCCTCAGCTCTAGGGCCAATCTGTACAAGTGTTGTATCTTGCTGCATTGCTTCTAACCCGGGACGTGGGCGGGGGAGAAGGAGGACACACCATCCATCAGGAGCTAAGCCGGAAGGGACTACGGATGGTTTTTTGGTTGTCTATTGGACGGGGATAGCGTGTGTGTGTGATTAAATTCTGCCTGTCTGCTTGTAGGAGGAAAAAGACACTTTGATATATTTACATACATATGTGCATGTATGTATATATGTACCATGCATGTATGAATGTATTATGCATGTATGTATGAATGCATATGATTGTATGAATGTATATGTATATGTACGTATATGCTTATGTATGCATATACAATACATGGATGTAATTAAGTATCCTGTGTGAATGTAGACATAAAACACACACACGCACACGAAAGGCAAGGGAAAGGCTGATAGTAAGATCAGAAGTTGAGGTGAAGGTCTAGTCCTGAGGGAAAAAACAGAGTAATTGTATAATATATTATATATATATATATATATATATATACATATATATATATATATATATATATATATATATATATGACAATATTTATATGTGTATATGTGTGTGTGTGTGTGTGC
>NC_134779.1:23825430-23830430 GCF_046742065.1 Oratosquilla oratoria | reverse complement strand
AGAATCGTTTGTTTGGTCCCAAGAGTACGTTCGGGAGAGTCTTCAGGGACAAGCCTCTGGATTACGTCAAATGATTCTTTTCTTTCTTTGAAAAGAGGGTAGGGGAGGATGGGAGGGGGAAGGGGAAGGGTGATGGGGATGGGGAGGAAGGGGGTGGGGAAATAGGAGGGAGAGGAAGGGTAAGAGGAGGGAAAGGGGAAGGGGATGGGGAGGGGATGGGGAGGGAGGGGAAGGAGTAAGGGGATGGGGAGGAGATGGGGAGGGAGGGGGGAGGGAGGGGGAGGGAGGGGGAGGGAGGGGGAGGGAGGGGAAGGGGGACGGGGAGGGAGGGGAAGGGGGACGGGGATGGAGGGAATTGGGGACGGGGAGGGAGGGAAAGGGGAATTGGAGGGAGGGGAAGGGGGACGGGGAGGGAGGGAAATGGGAATTGGAGGGAGGGGAAGGGGAAGAGGAGGGAGAGGAATAGGATGGGGTAAGGGGAAGTGGAGGGGGACAGAGTGGGAGGGGTAGTGGGGGGAAGCGTGTCTTTACTTTTATCATATTTTGGAGGGAAAGGGGAAAAGACAAGGGAAAGGGGGAGAGGAATGGGAGGAAGGGGAGGGAGGAGGAAGGGGAGAGAGAAGGGATGGGAAGGAGAGTGAAGGGGAGAGGGAGAGGGGAAGGGTAGGGAGAGGGGAAGGGGAGGAGAGGGGAAGGGGAAGGATGAGGGGAAGGGGAGAGAGAGGGAAGGGGAGAGAGAGGGAAGGGGAGAGAGAGGGAAGGGGAGAGAGAGGGAAGGGGAGAGGGAAGGGGAGAGAGAGGGAAGGGGAGAGGGAATGGGAGGGAGAAGAAAGGTGAGGGAGAGGAAAGGGGAGGGAAAGGAGAGGGGAGGGAAAGGAAAGGGGAGGGAAAGGAAAGGGGAGGGAAAGGAAAGGGGAGGGAAAGGAAAGGGGAGGGAAAGGAAAGGGGAGGGAAAGGAAAGGGGAGGGAAAGGAAAGGGGAGGGAAAGGAAAGGGGAGGGAGAGGGAAAGGGGGAGAGGGAAAGGGGGAGAGGGAAAGGGGGAGAGGGAAAGGGGGGAGAGGGAAAGGGGGGAGAGGGAAAGGGGGAAGATGGAAAGGGGGGAGAGGGAAAGGGGGAAGATGGAAAGGGGGGAGAGGGAAGGGGGGAGAGGGAAGGGGGGAGAGGGAAGGGGGGAGAGGGAAGGGGGGAGAGGGAAGGGGGAGAGGGAGAGGAATGGGAGGAAGGGGAGGGAGGAGGAAGGGGAGAGAGAAGGGATGGGAAGGAGAGTGAAGGGGGGAGGGAGAGGGGAAGGGTAGGGAGAGGGGAAGGGGAAGGAGAGGGGAAGGGGAGAGAGAGGGAAGGGGAGAGGGAATGGGAGGGAGAGGAAAGGGGAGGGAGAAGGAGAGGGAAGGGGAGGGAGAGGGAAGGGGAGGGAGAGGGAAGGGGAGAGGAAAGGGGAGGGAGAGGGAAGGGGAGGGAGAGGAAAGGGGGAGAGGGAAGGGGGGAGAGGGAAGGGGGGAGAGGGAAGGGGGGGAGAGGGAAGGGGGGAGAGGGAAGGGGGGGAGAGGGAAGGGGGAGAGGGAAGGGGGGGAGAGGGAAGGGGGGGAGAGGGAAGGGGGGGAGAGGGAAGGGGGGGGGGAGAGGGAAGGGGGGGGGAGAGGGAAGGGGGGAGAGGGAAGGGGGGGAGAGGGAAGGGGGGGGAGGGGAGGGGGGGAGGGGGAGGGGGGGGAGGGAAGGGGGAGAGGGAAGGGGGGAGAGGGGGGGGGGGGGGGGAGGGGAGGGAGAGGGAAGGGGAGGGAGAGGGAAGGGGAGGGAGAGGGAAGGGGAGGGAGAGGGAAGGGGAGGGAGAGGGAAGGGGAGGGAGAGGGAAGGGGAGGGAGAGGGAAGGGGAGGGAGAGGGAAAGGGGAGGGAGAGGGAAGGGGAGGGAGAGGGAAGGGGAGGGAGAGGGAAGGGGAGGGAGAGGAAAGGGGAGGGAGGGGAATTGAAGGAAGTGGGAAGGAGGGAGGGGAATTGAAGGGAGTAGGGAGGGAAAGAGAAGGGAGTGGAACAGGAGGGAGTAGAACAGGAGGGAGGGGAAGAAAAGGGAAGGGGAAAGGGGAGGGGAAGAAAAGGGAAGGGGAAAGGGAGGGAGGGGAAGAAAAGGGGAGGGAAGAAAAGGGAAGGGGAAAGGGAGGGAAGGGGAAAGGGAGGGAAGGGGAAAGGGAGGGAGGGGTAGAGGAGGGAAGGGAGGGGAACAGCAGAAGGAAAGGAGGGGAAGTGAACGAAAGGAGAGGGGGAGGGAGAGAAAGAGAAGGGGAAGAGAAGGGGAGGTGAGGGGAAGAGAAGGGGAGGTGAGGGGAAGAGAAGGGGAGGTGAGGGGAAGAGAAGGGGAGGTGAGGGGAAGAGAAGGGGAGGTGAGGGGAAGAGAAGGGGAGGTGAGGGGAAGAGAAGGGGAGGTGAGGGGAAGAGAAGGGGAGGTGAGGGGAAGAGAAGGGGAGGTGAGGGGAAGAGAAGGGGAGGTGAGGGGAAGAGAAGGGGAGGTGAGGGAAAGAGAAGGGGAGGTGAGGGGAAGAGAAGGGTGAGGATAAGGGTAAGGGTGAGAGTAATGTTGAGTGTAATGACAAGGGTGAGTGTGTGCGTGTGTGCGTGTGTGTGTGTGTGTGTGTGTGTGTGTGTGTGTGTGTGTGTGTGTGTGTGTGTGTGTGTGTGTGTGTGTGTGTGTGTGTGTGTGTGTGTGTGTGTGTGTGTGTGTGTGTGTGTGTGTGTGTGTGTGTGTGTGTGTATGTGTGTGTGTGTACGTGTGTGTGTGCTTTTATGTGCTAAACAAAATATGAACTACCAATGCTTAAATTCATACACTTCTTCAACTACATTCCTTCATACAGAATTCAGAAGTAATCACGACTAACAATACAACACATATCTCTTTAAAGGCTTCGTTCTGCCTGAAGCAAAGTGTCTTTAATGCCTTTATTCAGCTCTGAGAAGCCCTACAGTTCCATGTGTTATGTAATGTAAAACATGTTTGTGTAGAGCACCATATTCTTACCAAGGCTTTCATACAGACTAATGTCAAAACGCCTTTACTCAGTGTTCAGTTTCTAGTTTGGCACAGTTCCATTTAGCTGAGTAATATTTGAGGTTAAGTAAAATAATTATGTATACACACGCATACACACACACATATCATGTATACACATATCTACACGTACAAAAATATACACCCACCCACACGTATAACATATACACACATATACACAAATATATACATACACACACACATTATATATATATATATATATAAACACACACACACACATATATATACATATACACACACACACACATATATATACATATACACACACACACACATATATATACATATACACACACACACACACACACATATATATATATATATATATATATATATATATATATATATATGTGTGTGTGTGTGTGTGTGTGTGTGTGTGTGTGTGTGTGTGTGTGTGTGTGTGTGTGTGTGTGTGTGTGTGTGTGTGTGTGTGTGTGTACGTGCGTGTGTGTACATACATAGAGCGCATCTTGAACATATATTGGTTATGTAAGGTACTTTATGCAAATAAACTAGAAGAGGCCTTAGGGACAGCAATTCAAGGATATCGGAGACAAGACAATGTTTAAACGGCGTCTTGGGTCTTCAAATGTAGTGTGACAGGCGGAACGACGCGAAACAATTGGGGGGTTCGGCTCTGATATGTGGCAAATATAGCCCGTAGACTTCCATAACGGTAATGCATCTGCTTTGAGATGTACATATTTTTGGTGGCGTGGCTTGTGTCTTTTCTGTTTGCTTGTTTGTTTGTTTTTGCTTTCTTTTTCTGATGTAACTGCCCTTTTTCCCTGCTGTGGTTCCCGCCCTTTGTTGCTGCTGCTGTTCGTTCTTGTCCTTTGTTGTAATTATTTTTATTATTATCCTTTGTTTATGTTGGGGGTCCTGTCCTTTGTTAGTGTTTGGGTTCTTGTTCTTTCTTAGTTTTGGGGTTCCTGTCCTTTATTAATATCTGGGTTCCTGTCCTCCTTTAATGTCGGGTTTCCTGTCCTTTGCTAATTTTGAGGTTCTGGTCATTTGTTGCTACTTTGTCTTTTGTCCTTTGTTTCTACTGTGGCTTTTGTCCTTTTCCTACTACTGTGGTTTCTGTCCTTTGTTGCTGATATGGCTTCTGTCCTTTGTTGCTGATGTGGCTTCTGTCCTTTGTTGCTGATGTGGCTTCTGTCCTTTGTTGCTGATGTGGCTTCTGTCCTTTGTTGCTGATGTGGCATCTGTCCTTTGTTGCTGATGTGGCTTCTGTCCTTTGTTGCTGTGGCTTCTTTGCGTTGATTTTGTGTTGCTGGCCTTTGATATCCTTTGTTGGCCCTTTTTTTTACTTTTCCAACACACCCGCCTCCTTTTTTTTTCATGCTGCTTGTGCTGCTTATGCTGTTGGTGGGGTTTATGCTGATGCTGTTACTGTGTTCTTGCAGGTACCTTTGTTTTTGTTTTGTTTTCTAAACGCCTATGGTACAACCGTAGATGCCTTGAACGAATTTCATTCTGATTAATGCCTGTTTACATAAGGTGACGTTGCCATAGCAACGGGCTTAGACTCTGAACATCATCAATAGCCAATTTCATTATTAATGGTAAATATGGCGACCTCATTCTACAGTTGGAATTCAAGCTTCCTCAATAATTTTACAGTATCGTTATCTTAAAAGAAATGTGTTTGGTGAGATGGGTTTAAGAAGGAAGAAGAATAAGCAGAAAGTAAAAATAAAAAAGAAGAAGAAAGAGGAAAGAAAGAAGAGGAGGGAAGAAAGGCCTAGGCTTAAGGAGGGATAAGAATAAAGAGAAAGTAGAAATAAGAAAGAAAGAGGAAAGAGAGAAGAAAGAAGAAAGAAAGAAGAAGGAAGGAAAGAAAGAAAGAACAAAAAAGAAGAAAGAAGGAAGATTTGGTTCCAAGAAGTGCATCACTATGTCACTGATGACTACCATTCACCCCAGCTGATCCAGTA
>NC_134779.1:23805430-23820430 GCF_046742065.1 Oratosquilla oratoria | reverse complement strand
TGATGACGATGACGATAATGACGATGATGATGACGATGATGATGACAGCGTTCTGGACAGGGAGCTGCGAGGGAAGTTGACGATAGATAGTGGATAGATAGGGTAGATGACAGGCCAGGATGAATAGCATAAATGTTTATACAATGGAATCAGCTTACACAGGAGTTGTTGGAATATGTGCAAATTACTTAATGAAATTGAGATGGAATGAATAGACGATAGAAAGAATGACTGACGAATAGCGTTGAAGCATAGGTAATAGATTGAAAATTGATGAATAGGTGAACGAGTCGTTAGTGAATACTTAAATTGATTGTAGTGAATAGATGGAGAATATTATTGATAAGACACATTTTACGAAATGATAAAATTGAATAGTATTGCTGATGGTGGATGGAATTCAATTGTGGATCAAATTCTTGAAAGATTAAAAAGAAGAAATCAAGATCTACATTTAGGTGAGATGAAGAAGGAAATTCAGGGAAATTTTTTAATGGATATGGACACGAGAGCTTTTTATTGATGAATTTACAACAAAGGGTCACAAAGGACTACAAAGGAGGATCATGTAGACAGGAGACCTTTTGGTTCATAACTTGGTTGGTTGTAAAAAAAAAACATGATAAATAAATAAGATAGTTTATTAAGTTATTTATAGTATTATCTTTATCTATTTATTTATTATTGTTATAACTTTTTCGCATCTCCTCTCCTTTGTAATATTTTGTAATCCCTTGTCGTAAATTCATCTAACCGAAGATGGAGAAATAAATAGATTGAAGATGAAGGTGAGGGGCTTACGACAGGAGGCTCTTAGCTGCAGGCAGAACAGTTACCTTTGCCCTATATGCATGGACTTTAGGGTTAGGTAACAGTCACTATTAAGAATTTGGGGAGTGCAGGATTCGAACCCACAGGTAAATGCGAGACCAGCACGTTTTTTAATACGCCACCGGAATAACAGATGGACAGCAGTACAAAACAGATGGATAGAAATATACAATAGATAACGTGGAAATTCATCATTGAGGGGCTAAAGTTGTAAACTTACACACCAACAAGTAGCAAAGGTATATATGCCAACATGATGAATGCTGTAGAAATAAATAAAACAGATATTAGATAAATAAATAAATGAATAACAATAATAATAAGATAATAGAAACATGAAAACTTAGGTAGACTATAAATGAAGGGAGAATTCAATAAACAGGATTGTATGTAGCTTAGATGATTATCTTGATTATCAAAACTAGAACAATAAGTGAATAGACGAAGCTAGTTGATGACAGATTAATAGATAAATAGTAAAGGATAGACGAATAAATGGAGAAATGGATAGACGAGTGTATAACCTTGTAAAAAATGTGAATCATAAACATAGAATGAGTGAAAAATACACAAATCGATTAAACTAATAAACAGATAAATGTAGGTATCAAACAAGACAAATGTAAGGAGCTCGTTAATAATGGAATAAAAAAAAATCCATAGATGAAACGAGTGAACAATAGATGAATAGATAAATCTGAAACAAGAGAGAAATAGAAGGTGTTGATGAACAGTGGTGAACAGATGAATTTAGAGAATAGTATATAAAGAGATGAAATTTATGAAGAAATTAGGTGAACAGAAGGAACTTCTGAAGAATTAGTAAACAAATGAATGTGATGAACTATGAAAAAGTAATAATGATAGTCTACATCTCATCCAAGCCACAATATTGCTCTTCGGTTGTTGTTTTGGAGCTATTGTAAATTTCGCGTTTAGTCGAAATAAAATCAGTAAAAAGTCATTAGTTTGTCTGGCAAGCGCGTGTGTTTATATTTTCGCTTTTTCCAGGTACACATTTCAGATATAAACATTTCAAAACATTCCTTCACAGTTAACCACATGTATACCATTTTTGTCTTCATAATTTGATGTTATTAGTTTTCTATTCTCGACTTGCATAGAAAACGGCACGTGCTGTTATTTGCTCGAATTCGACGACATAAAATCTGTTATGCAATTTTATTTGTCTATTTTTCCGTGCCTACATAATTCACATACTAACGTCCAAGCTTTCATTCGTACATGTATATGAAATAAGTTCTGCATTCACTCAACCATACCCACAGATTCCTTTGTATACCACGATGGCTGATAACTTCCTTATGTTACCTGTCTATAATGATGTCTCCCCTGAAAATCATAAAATTATTTAGTGGAGCGTGAAGATCCTTGGCTAGATGGAATATCCACCTGCCTCATTAGAGTCAGGAGGCAGGTGGAGGCGGGTGGAGACGAGAGGAAGCAGAGAAGCATCATTATGAGGTACGCCATAACTGAATCCCCATAGCCTTGCATGTTTACACACATTTTATACACATGTATATATATATATATACATATATATTTATATACATGTATATATACATATAAATGTGTGTGTGTGTGTGTGTGTGTGTGTGTGTGTGTGTGTGTGTGTGTGTGTGTGTGTGTGTGCAAAAGTATGAGAAACTAAACGAAGCAGAGCACTTTCGTATATTACATCATCGCAAAGTACCAAAGTCCTTTGCACTGAAAATCTAATATACGAAAGCGCTCTACGTTGTTTTGTTTCTCTTTCCCAGTGGTCACCCTTTCAAAAATGAACACAGCGTTTTTTATCAGCATATATATATATATATATATATATATATATATATATATATATATATATATATATATATATATATATGTGTGTGTGTGTGTGTGTGTGTGTGTGTGTGTGTGTGTGTGTGTGTGTGTGTGTGTGTGTGTGTGTGTAGACAAATGTAAAGACGTATGAAAACATACATAGGCATATACACGTATGTGCATATACATGTGTAGGTATGAAAAATGGTTTTAAGATTTCAAAGACTCAGTTCTATCATGACGTCGGCTCTTATCTCCCTATCTTCCCAGTCGCATTCCTTCCGACTTGATTTGATTCTTGAACTAGATTCACAATCTGTTATCTAGAAACATCGTTTGTCTCGAATTAACAGAAATGACGATAATAACAAACGAATGTAAAGAAATTGGGTATGACAGGTGTTCTAAAACTTTCCAACCAACCAAGAACCCCTTTTAAGACAGAACATAAACAAAGCCTCCCCCCTAACATAGCAGGTTGAGACAAAAAGGGGAGATGCAAAAAAACAAAAAAAAATGAAAATATAATTACAGAAATAATCAATACACAAAGATGATACAAGTAACACTCTTTGACTCGTGATATTCACACACATGATGGCTGCTGGATGTACATTGCCGGAGGGTGATATTCTACCAGTGTTGCCAGATGGTCTTTCAGATCACATTTTGAGTTTATGGGCCCCATTTTGAGAAACCATATTCTATGCTGGATGCTTTTATCATCCATATTAAAGATTTCTCTCCCACGGTCACCTTGATCAAAACATCAACCACCTACTGACAGCTGATCCTTTACGTTTGGTTCATGTAACAACTGCTGACCTCTGTCAGGTCAAAGACAAAGCCAAGACCTGGCCCACCTTCTGGAGTGACCTGAGATTGGTGGTGGTGTTGACGGTGGTGTTGATGGTGGTGTTGACGGTGGTGTTGACGACGACGACGACGACGACGACGACGACGACGACGACGACGACGACGACGACGACGACGACGACGACGACGACGACGACGACGACGACGACGACGACGACGACGACGACGACGACGACGACGACGATGATGATGATGATGATGATGATGATGATGATGATGATGATGATGATGATGATGATGATGATGATGATGATGATGATGATGATGATGATGATGATGATGATGATGATGATGATGATGATGATGATGATGATGATGATGATGATGATGATGATGATGATGATGATGATGATGATGATGATGATGTTGATAATCTCCTACGGTAATTATTTTATTTCGAGTGAATCCTACGCATACTCAGGATGTAATGTTAATCTACTTTTTATTTAGAATCCCTGGAAACGAGAAAAGGTTACAGAAAAAGATTATTTTGAAGAAAAAATATATCTTATTTATATATATATACGTAGAGAGGAAAAAATATATCTTGCCGTTTTTATTGTAAGCTTCATGTGGGCAAGTTGTTAGATTTAAAATAGTAATACCAGATAATGAAAAGGTATTTGTAAATGGAATGTTTATAGCTATATCTAGATATCACATGCTGAAGTGATTAAGTATACTTTAGCCCTTTCTACCCCATCACCTCTTCCATCGACTACTTTTGATAAACAAGATCAAATCATATATGACTTTTAAGATTATTTTGTTCTACTTTTGCTGATTTTTTTTATAAATAGTTTCGAAATGTAATGTTTTCTGATCTTCAGAGCTTCAAATCTACTCAACGTTGGTTTGATTTTTTTTTTTCGTGTAAACAAATAATGACGTAATGTCGACATTTCCCATCGAAGTAAATAAAGTGTGACGTCATATGTAATGTTAATTTTATTCCATCGAAGCGTGAATTATCTAAATATTTACGTCATAGTATGTAAACAATGTCACAGTCTAAAGCTCCCATCCATAACTCGTAAACAAATTGTGTCATTCTGATATTACATATTCCTTGCTAATTATGACGTATACTGTATACTACATATATTCCTAGGCGAAAAGTATTGACAAATTGTAACATATAATTCATGAAACTACCCAGCAAAAGTTGTAAACACGTAATATAGAGTTTACTGGTTCCTAAGAGAGTATGCAAACAATGACGTCATGTCGACATATGCTCCACGTGGCACAATGTACACAAGCTATGAAAAAAAAGAAGACATCCCCATTCTTCGTTCTTTCATGATTATAAACAAATTCTATAGGTTTCTGTTGACAATAACACAAAGGTAACCTTTATTCGGGGCACGTGTCTCGTTACTCACCTGATAATATATACACACATACATACACATTATATGTATATATATATATATATATATATATATATATATATATATATACATACATATACCAAGGCTTTTCCCCCCTTCCAAGAGGTGAGGAGGCAAACTGAAATATTAAGGCTAGATAATGGACCTTTATTCAGAACCAGACGTTTCGACCTCTTGGGCCTTCCTCACTGGACTGAAAACAGAAGAAGAATCAAAGTCCATCAACAGCTTACATTGTGATCTGACGATCCTACGTGACCTCATCCTAGTCTCGTTGTCCCCCCCACACTCGCCAACTACCAGCTGTGCGGACGTTTGGGCCCAGGACATAAACCCCCTACGAGAATTTGATGTTTTCTCGGTGGCAATGTATGCCGCCTCCAAACCTCTCCTTTTCTTTTTTCCAAGTTTTCTATGTAAAACGTTTTACATAGATATACGTTTAAAATAGGACAACGAGGCGAGGATGAGGTCACGCAGGACCGTCAGATCACAATGTAAGCTGTTGATGGACTTTGATTCTTCTTCTGTTTTCAGTCCACTGAGGAAGTCGCAAGAAGTCGAAACGTCTGGTTCTGAATAAAGCTCCATACGCCTTAACGTTTCATTTTTCCACCTCACCTCCATATTTGTCTTTATTTACACACACTATATATATATATATATATTATATATATAATAAATATATATATAATATATATATATATATATATATATATATATATATATATATATATATATATATATATATATATATATATGATTGATTTGTTTTAACGTTACAATCTCACCCTAACAAAATGCTATGGCGGTATCTTAGAATATGTTCTAGTGTGGAATTTGATTAACCATGACCTTAGTTCACGTTCCCCGCGGCAAGGTTCGAACCACCATATCTTTGACCTACACCGCAAGTATATTTATAGTCCACTCGGCTAGCGAACTATTATATATATATATTAGATTGCACTAATGTCGTAAGACATTGGTAAAATTTGAACTTAGAACCCACTGTCGGTGCAAAAAGATAAAAAGCAAGACGATTGTTCCTGTATATTTCAACCACTCTCTGTAGTCCTCTTCAGCAGAAGATGACCACAGAGAGTGGTCGAAATATACAGGAACAATCATCTCACTTTTTATCTTTTTCCACCGACAGTGGGTTCTAAATATATATATATATATATATATATATATATATATATATTATATATATATATATATATACATATGTACATATATGTACATATACATATATATACATATATATGTACATATATTATATATATACATATATATGTACATATACATATATATATACAATATATATATATACACATATACATATATATATACATGTACATATTTTGCAGTAATTCACAAGGCACACGTGAAAATAATATGGAGAAAAAAACACTGGAAAATAAGAAGCTTAGTTCAAGCGTTTTCGTCTATTTAAGACATTATCAAGGAATACACAGTTACAGAGACAAAGGTGGATATATATAAATAAAGTAGAAGACAAGCTAGGAACATGGGAAGTATACACACAAGATGCTTCACAATCAGGTAGAGCCGATGTTTACATATACGGACGTTTGGTCCATGACGTTACGTCACCCCCGCTTAGTAGCATCATGGACCAAACGTCCGTATATGTAAACATCGGCTCTACCTGATTGTGAAGCATCTTGTGTGTACTTCCCATGTTCCTAGCTTGTCTTTTACTTTATGTATATATCCACCTTTGTCTCTGTAACTGTGTATTCCTTGATGTCTTAAATAGACGAAAACGTTCGGACTAAGCTTCTTATTTCCCAGTGTTTTTTTCTGCATACATATATATATATACATATACATATATATATACATATATAACATACATATATATATATATACATACATATATATACATACATACATATATTTATACATACATATATATATATATATATACATACATATAGATAGATATTGAGATATACATATAGGTATATATATACATACATATATATATTTATATATATATTATACATACATATATATTATACATACATATATATTATACATATATATATACATACATATATATTATACATATATATATACATACATATATATATACATACATACATATATATATATATACATATATATATATATATATACATATATATATATTATATACATATATATACATACATATATATATATATACATTATATACATACACATATATATATACAAACATATATATACATATATATATATATATATACACATACATATACACATACATATACATATATACATGTACATATACATACATATATACATATACACATACATATATAATATATATAACACATACACATATACTGTACATATATACATATTATACTACACATATATATATACACATATATATTACACATATATATACATATATATACATATATACATATATACACATATATACATATATATATATATATACATATATATACATATATACACATATATATACATATATACACATATATACACATATATACATATATATATATATATATACACATATATACATATATACATATATATAATATATACATATATATACATATATAACATATATATATACATATATTATATATACATATATATATATACATATATATATATATACATATATATATATATATACATATATATACATATATATACATATATATATATATGTATATAATAATTCAAATGAATTTTCTATGAAGAGGTTAATGGTAATTAAAAAAGTCAGCTTGGAAAATTACGTTGCTATACTTGATTGGAAAACCGCAAAAATCCTTACTGATTAAAAAAGTACAAAAGACCTTTTAGTAATATTAATGTAGTATCAAGAAGTAAATGTTAATCAAATCCTTGAATATTAAATCATATGAATAGGTAAAACATATATAAAAGAAATTAATAAAATATACGAAATGAAAGTTTAAGAAAATTGAATAAAAATTTAAAAGGAAGAAAAATTGTCTTGTCCAAGGTCACGTGACCAATTTGAATTCGATTCCAGATTACATAGGAAATATTCTTCCACTCAAAGAGCTCCACTAATTTGCAATCTAATTCAATCAAGCTTCAATAAGTACTCCATGAATTGGAGCAAATTCCAGACAATTTTATTCAGCTGAAGAGCAAACCCGATATTGTACCGAGCCTTGAACACTAAAAATTTATTACTAAATTAAATGACACAGCCTGACCTTAGCTTCACTAAACTATAGATAATAAACTACAGCAATGTTAGAACTAGGTCAATGCATTAGAGTTCATTCGTGATATCTTCTCCTACCATACACTGGCTGTTGTTTTGCTAGTCATCTATTTTTTTTATTAATTTATTCATATATTGATTCTTTTAATCACAAGAGAATGTAACTCTACCATATATCCTCGTGGTAAAGTATGAAGAATTGTTGTTAGGCAAAGTCAGTTGGTAAAGTATGTAATATTAGTTCCGTTTAAAGGGAATGTTATAGTATATTGTAATGTCATGTACATCACCTTTCAACTTGAAAAAATTAATATAAACATCGAGTTGTATAGGTGTGTGTGTGTGTGTGTGTGTGTGTGTGTGTGTGTGTGTGTGTGTGTGTGTGTGTGTGTGTGTGTGTGTGTGTGTGTGTGTGTGTGTGTGTGTGTGTGTGTGTGTGTGTGTGCGTCTATGTGTGTGTGTGTGTGTGCGCGCGTCTGTGTGTGTGTGTGTGTGTGTGCGCGCGCACGCGTATGTGTGTGTGTGCGTGTGTGCGTATGTGTGTGTGGGCGTCTGTGTGTGTGTGCGTCTGTGTGCATGTTTGTGATTGTGCGTCAGTGTGTGCGCGTCAGTGTATGTGCGTCAGTATGTGTGTGCCTCCGCGTGCATGCTTGTGTGCTTGTGTGTTTGGTTGTGCATATATATATATATATATATATATATATATATATATATATAAGTGTGTGTGTGTACGTTTGCGTGTGTGTATGTGCGCACGTGTATATGTATAGCTATGTCTCTTTATGTCCTCAAGCAAGTTTAAAAGCATGGATAATAACTACATATGGTTTCATTTATTCTTTAAAGAGAATGGCTCCGTACATGCTTAGGATTTCTCTGCATCAATTTTCAACCAAAGAGAACATTAATTTCAATAAAATAATGCATGAAATCGTGTATATGTATCTTGTAGCAAAAAATGTTTTCATACAAGTAATTTAGTCTTCAAGAATCCGATACTTTCATAACTTTATTCTAGCTAAGGACAAATAATGTTATACAGGTTAACGAATTAAAACCTTTCCTAGATAACCCTCTCAGTTAACTAGCTAGCAAAATTATTATATTCTATGTCGCTCTACTTTAATCATATCATAGAAATACCTAGATAATAAACACCGTTTCCCAGATTTCGTACATTTTATGTGTGTGTGTGTGTGTGTGTGTGTGTGTGTGTGTGTGTGTGTGTGTGTGTGTGTGTGTGTGTGTGTGTGTGTGTGTGTGTGTGTGTTTGTGTGTATGTGTGTGTGTGTGTATGTGTGCTTATCTAAGTATAACCATACGTTATAGTACGATTCTTGTAGAATGTAATAAAACATGTAATAATGTACACTCTTTCTACTTTTTCAGGTATGTACAACCAACGTTTGGTAGACGGTGAGTACAAAATTGTACAAGTGAAGAGGAACCAGTACTAAAATGCCATCATTGTTATTACTCTTAACGTGAAACATTATTAGAAGGAAATCGAGGATTATTCAACAATATCTACGGATTTATTTATTTTTGTTTATTATTATTTATATTATACTTTTTATTTGTTTAGCATTATCATATTTCTTCCACGTCCGATCTAGTTATGGACCAAATGGTCTCCTGTCGTTTTGGTCCTCCTTTGTAATCGTTTGTTGTCTAATTTTTCATCGAGTTTTTCCTTAAAGAGATTGAATTTTCTTCCCTCAAATAAACATACAAAAACAAATAGACGAAGGAAAAAACAAGAAAAAACAAATACAAATATGAATAAATACAAAAAATAAATGCGCATACAAACTAATCACACCCACACCCACGATAATTTCAGTATCACTGCGCTGCGGGTCGTTACTCCAACTCTCGTGGGCGGGGATTTGAGTGTGTTTATGTGCGTATAAGGTCATAGTATTAACCACAGATTGGTCATATATGAGCTCTGAGCTCTCTTTCGGGAGGGAAATAAATGTCGATCTCGAGCCCAATACGTGATCCAAAGACCAAGGTGAATACACACACACACACACACACACACACACACACACACACACACACACACACACACATTCTAGTTGAACTTTTTTTGAGTACAAGTGTACCCACAAGTCAAGATCCTCTGGACCAAAACAAATATGAATTTTCTTGTTCACTTTGCATGACAGCATGACAATGATGGACTTGGACAGTAGGAGATGGCCACCAATTGAACAAGGGAACAGGGTTCACGTATTTAGTTTCAAGGGATAACTATTATGGTCGATTTTGTTACTCTACGTTTTTCATTATTTCTTATTAAGATAAAGTTATCAAATTTCTCTGGTCACAAGCTTGACAACATGCAACGCTTTACTCGGCTATTGCTGAAACATGGAACATGGGATGGATACACACACACACACACACACACACACACACACACACACACACACACACACACACACACACACACACGCACGCATACACACACGCACACACACACACAAGCGTACACAACACACACATACAATTTATATATATATTGCACATATATATTGTATTTTGTATTTTGAAGTGTTGGAATAGACGCATTGATACATTGAGTGGTATCTGTAGAACAATCCGACTCGCCACCTTTGCAACAGAGTGAAGAGGATTTACTGCAAGATTGCCGCCGCCCACGCCACCGCCACCGCTCCAACAGCAACGAGGCACCTCACGATCCCTTTGACCCTGATCGGGTCGTGTGCCCGTGTGCACATGTGTGTGTGTGTGTGTGTGTGTGTGTGTGTGTGTGTGTGTGTGTGTGTGTGTGTGTGTGTGTGTGTGTGTGTGTGTGTGTGTGTGTGTGTGTGTGTGTGTGTGTTTACCTAGTTGTATTTCGTGGGAGAAGAGCTCTACTCGTAGTGACCCGCTGTTGTATCTTTCCGCATCCAGTTTTTTCTTAAAGTCATGTATAGTTTTAGCACTCACTGTGTACATGTGTGTGTGTGTCTGTGTACATATGTGTATGTGTATGTTTGTGTTTACATGTGTGTGAGTCCATGTGTGTGCCCATGTGCGTGTGTACATGTGCGTGTACATTATGTCTGCACGTGTATACATGTGCATGTGTACGTAAGTGTTCCTGTCTTCTTGTGTGTGTGTGTGTGTGTGTGTGTGTGTGTGTGTGTGTGTGTGTGTGTGTGTGTGTGTGTGTGTGTGTGTGTGCGTTCGTGTGTGTGTGTGCGTGTATGTGTGCGTGTGTGTGTATGTGTGCGTGTGTGTGTGTGCGTGTATGTGTGTGCGTGTGTGTGTGTGTGTGTGTGTGTGGTGTGTGTGTGTGTGCGTGCGTGTGTATGTGTGTGGTGTGTGTGGTGTGTGCGTGTGTGTGTGTGTGTGTGTGTGTGTGTGTGGTGTGTGCCTATGTGGTGTCTGTGTATGCGTGTTGGTGTGTGCGTGTTGGTGTGTGCGTGTTGATGTGTGCGTGTTGATGTGTGCGTGTTGGTGTGTGCGTGTTGGTATGTGGTGTTCGTGTGTACGTGTTGATGTGTGCGTGTTGGTGTGTGCGTGTTGGTGTGTGCGTGTTGGTATGTGGTGTTCGTGTGTACGTGTTCGTGTGTGTGTGTGTGTGTGTGTGTGTGCACGCGCATCCGTGGGAGAGCGCGTGCTTTTTTGATTGCATGCAAGATGGGTGGAGTGTGTGGGGGGAAGGGGGGGAGGAGGGAGGGTGGACCCCCTGACGTGTTGACTCAGGAAATGAGAGTTATTTTCATTTAGTTTGCCGCCGCCAACTTCCATTTTGTGGTACACGTCACGTTGGATTGAATTCGCTTGTCTACCGGTTTGCAACCTTACCCAGTCATACATTTTTTACTACTCGAATGTGGGTGGTTCAGAGCATTGATGACGTCAGTGCATTGATGACGTCAGTGCATTGATGACGTTAGTGCATTGATGACGTCAGTGCATTGATGACGTCGGAATATTGATGACGTCAAAACATTGATGACGTCGGAACATTGATGACGTCGGAACATTGATGACGTCGGAACATTGATGACGTCGGAACATTGATGACGTCGGAACATTGATGACGTCGGAACATTGATGACGTCAGGACGTCAGAATATTTACGTCAGTGTTTATATGCTGGTTTATGACGCAAGGTTTATGACGTCACAGAATAGATTACGTCGGTGTATTGATGACGTCAGATATCGATGTCATGAAAATGCATACGAGGTCACAAATAATGACATGTTATCGATGTCATAAAATAATGTCAGAATACTGATGACGTCAGTATGTTGACACCAGTATATATGTTTCAGTAATCTTGACGTCATGGTCTTAAAGACGTCAGAGTACCGATGATGTCAGAGTACCAGTGACGTCAGAGTAGAGATGACGTCAGTGGTGGCAATAATGACGTCAGAGAACTGGTGACGTTAGAACGCCGATGACGTCAGTTGCTCTTTTCCCTTTTCTTAGATTTTAATAATATTTTAGCTGCAGCCAGGCGTTGTTATTCAAACTATTGTAAACTCTCTAGCAAGAAGAATTGAATCCTTCTCTTTAAGCTTGTAGGTTCGTTTGGCTTAATTCTGGATAGCGTTGCGTATATATATATATATTATATATATATATATATATATATATATATATATATATATATATATATATATATATATATATATATTACACATATATATATTTAAAATTAATACCTTCCCTTCCATTCCCCCCTCCCCTCCTTTCCCACATTCATCCTCCTCCCCGTCCCCTCTCTTCCTCCTCCTCCTCCTCTCCCCTCTCCCCCTATTCTTTCCTTTCTTCTTCTACTACTCCTCCCTATTCCCCTCCCTCTTCCCGTTCCCCTTTTTCTCCTCCCCTCTCCTTCCTCTCCCCATTTCCTTTTTCCTCCTCTACCTCCCCCTTCCCCTCCTCATTCACCTTCCCCTCCCTCTTTTCCCTCTTCCTTCCCCTTCCCCTTCCTTTCCTCCTTCCCCTCTTTCTACACCGAAAAGATGACTATGTTCGTTATTCCTACGACAAATGATAAATCCATAAACCCGTTTTAATGGGAAAGCAAAAAAAAAAAAAAAAAAAAAAAAAAAAATTGTCTCCGACGAGAAAAAGAGGACATTTAAGCAGATTTTCCTGGCTTATGCCGTCGCCTCTGCCCAGACAAATGCAATTATATTTACATGCATACACAAACGCATACATGCATGCATACATGCATGCGTACATTCAGATATACTTACATGCCCACGTACATATATTACATACATGTGTACGTATGTACATACATTACATGTGTACGTACGTACATATATTGCATACATGAGTGCGTGCGTACGTACATTACATGCATGTGTGTGTGCGTACATACATTACATGCATGTGTGCGTGCGTACATGCATTATATGTATGTGTGCGTACGTACATACATTTCATGTGTACGTACGCACATACATTACATACATGTGTACGTGCGTACATACATTACACACATGTGTACGTACGTACATTACATGTGTACGTATGTACATACATGTGTACGTACGAACATACATTACATGCGTACGTACGTACATACATGCATTACATGTTCATGGTATTGTTTTTTGCTATAATCTATAAACATGCACATGTATGGGTACATAAATATGTTTGTATATGTATGCTTAAATATAAGGGGATAACCACTGGATGCTGGATGCGTAGGAGATGCATACGTTATATATATATATATATATATATATATATATATATATATATATATATTATATATTATATATATTGTGTTGCATATGCATGTGTATGTGTGTGTGCGTGCGTGGTGTGGGTGTGTGTGAGTGCATGTGTGTGTGTGTCTGCGTGAGTGCGTGTTTGTGTATTGTGTGTGTGTGTGTGTGTGTGTGTGTGTGTGTGTGTGTGTGTGTGTGTGTGTGTGTGTGTGTGTGTGTGTGTGTGTGTGTGTGTGTGTATTTACCTAGTTGTATTTTGCGGGAAGGGGAGCTATGCTCGTGTTGTCCCGCCATTGTATCTCTCAGTGTCTAGTTTGCTTTTAAACTCGTGAATGGTTTTTGCGCTTACTATTTCATTATCCAGTTTGTTCCAAGTGTCTAAAACTCTATGTGGAAAACTGTTTTTCTTCAGTTCTCTTCTATAGCTATGTTTTCTTAATTTCCTTCCATGTCCTCTTGTGTTTCTCTTGTCCCAGTTTAGTAACTCTTCTCTATCAAGTATCTCTGTGCCTTTCATGAATCTGTAGATGGTCAGTAGGTCTCCTCTCTCTTCTTTGCTCCAGTGTCGGTAGCTCCAGTTTAGCCAATCTCTCCTCGTATGATAGGTTTGCAAGTGCAGGTGCCATTTTTGTAGCTGCTCTTTGGATTCTTTCTATTTTCTTTATGTTCTTTCTGTGTGTGTGTGTGTGTGTGTGTGTGTGTGTGTGTGTGTGTGTGTGTGTGTGTGTGTGTGTGTGTGTGTGTGTGTGTGTGTGTGTGTGTGTGTGTGTGTGTATATGCATGTATATACATATACATACATATATACTAGTAGGCATATAATTATGTATACAAATGTTTGCACATACATATACGAATGCGTATATTTAAGTATATAGATGAATATATACATTATATATATATATATATATATATATATATATATATATAAAACACGCGATCGCTTTTAATAGCGCATCTATTCTAACAGAACATGAGCGGAATCGACTCAATTTTTTAGTATTTCACCAACGCTATCGCATATCATTCCAAACTCAAATCAGATGAAAATAAACAACCAACGCTCTGAATAGGA
>NC_134779.1:23790430-23800430 GCF_046742065.1 Oratosquilla oratoria | reverse complement strand
GTAGAGAAATGAAGATACAATATATTGACGGACAAGAAACCCAAGTTCAGCAAAAGAAAAGAAACATTGATGAGGAGGTTGGGCTTGGACAATAGATCAGTATCAAAGTTCATGCGAAGAAATTTGTTTCCAAAGTTGTAAAGGACACTGAATTTCATTAAAACTACGGTTGAATTGTGAAACTTCTACTTTAGATTATTATTAAAGACACATATTACCAATACATTCAAAAGGAAAAAAAGTTGATATTTTCTTACATGGTGTACAGCTGCACAGAATAACTATCGTTAGTAAATCACGCTAATCATTTTGACACAAAACAACGAAACTATTTGAGACATGTTGAAGTCTCCATCGGAAATAAGATTATCATGTCATAGTGAATCCATATGAACTCCGGAACTATTATTCGATTCATATTCATTCAGAAGGAATTCGAACAATTCGAAACCCCAGAAATACCAATCCTTCGGTATCATAAGGTTATGTTCATTAGCGAATGTTCGACACCCCTACTAACGATAGTTTTCTGTGTAGCTGTACCTCCGTAGGCTACTGTCGAGGGAGCATGTGGTAAAACTGGATCTTGGTCGCGTTAAATGACACCAAACTCCTCCTCTGGTATTCAGATATCGCTTGTTTGCGAAAACGTCGTCATAACTCAAAAAACTGAATTTTTGAGTTATCTATACAGACATATTCATCTTCAAACACGGATTTTTTTGGTAACAGTGTCATATCTGTAGCTCAAAAATTGACCGCTAGGGAGTGCTAAATGTCCCAACGACATAACCTTACATGTTCCAACTAGTTCCAACAAATATTTTAGACTTAGTAAAGATTATGATTGTTTCAACTGCTATAAACTTTAGAGGCGTATTTGATGCTCCAAAAAATGTTCCACCTATGGTGTTTGAGGGCTTTTTATAATATTGAGAGCGTTTTGAAACTTTAAAATGCCTCGTCTGAAAAACTCGATATTTTGAGTTATGACGACGTTTTCGCAAACAAGCGATATAACAAGGCCAGAAGTCAGGCACTCCTATAGATCCCTCTGACACACTGGACCTATAATCAAGGATGACGTCTGGAGAATAGGAGAAATGTAAAATAGTATTATTAACATAAGCGCGTTGAAAATGTTACTTGTGGTGGGGTAGGTCATTTGCATGTTTGAAATTTTTTTGGAATAAAAGAAATTAACACTAGTGGTTTTGATCAGTTAGGAAAGAAAATCAACAATTAGGCAACAGATAGGTTAAATGTCAAATGTGGATTTTTTGGAAACGGCTTTTGCACCAAACTAACTATTTGTTTTTAATCAACAGAACAATGTCATGAGCATCAACAAAAATCTTAGAAAAAGAGATTTTTTTTTTATTTATCTGACAAATGTCAGATTGCTAGTCGATCGTTGTGTGTGGAAGACACTTCGCTGCATCATTGCAAGACTGTCGTAACTCAAATTTCGTGAATTTTCAGGAGAAGCATTTTAAAGTATCTAAGTCCTATAACTTTAATAATTTTACCCTAAGCAACAAAACTTACCATCTTGATTAGGTAAATAGGGCTCCACTTGACTTACGACTTTATTACCAAAAGACGCAGAATTATTCGGTATCATTATAAACCATTGTAACTCTATACTTGAAATTTTTGAGTTACGACAGTCTTACAATGATACAGCGACTTGTGGAACAGGAAAGACAAGGTCATGAGCATCGAGCTATTTCATATTCTAGTAGTAGATTAATAAAAAGAGATAGAATTCTTTTTATCCGACATGACCTCATTTTGGACAGGAAGCTCATTTAAGCGTGATTGATAATTGCAACATATTGTAATAGATTGAATGTAAGCTAACATCCAGCATCATGTTATATTAATCTTTTGATTTACCAGAAGATAATGATATCTCATCTCCCACTTATACTTTCATCACAGAAATCTAATATTTCAGTACAATTCTCATAAATTCATTCGTTGTCAATCACTCCCTTTGTCCTAAATTCACTTACAATTTCCTCCTTTTCTCTCTATTACTCACTTACTTCTTCACTTTGATCTATTTTTCCAATGCCCTGGTCCTTTCTACTTTCTTTGCATCTTTCGTTTCCAATCTCTTCTCCATCAACTTTCTTTGGAACAATTTCTATTTTCCTCTTTATTCGTTGAGGCCCGGTCTTCGTTTTCGCTTCAATTTCCACATCCATCTGTTCTTCATCTGTTCTTCCACTGTTCTTTGTTTATCCTTCACGTCCCAACCTCCGTTTTCTATGAAGGAAGCCTTTCATCTCCCTTTGCTCAAAATGTCTATTTCTGTTATTCTAACAACCGTGAGATGAGGCAACAAGTTTAAACCAAGAGCAGTTTAGCTATGGCTGTAAGCATTACCTTCTCAACCCTGTTCAAAATCCTATCCTATCCTATATTCTTCTTCTTCTTTGTAAAAATAAAACCCTCAATTCTATTCTTGTTTATGTTGAGTCATTCCTATTCTGTACAAAACGTCAAATACGTCTTTTTCGTCTTTTTCTAGTAAAAAAATAACTCTGACCATTCTCCCATATACAGGCTCCATATGCCTTCTCTAAGTCTACGAAGACTACTAATCTGTAAAGAATTTTAACCATGGTTTATCTTATTCTTCATGCTTTGCGCTCTCTTCGTAAATTCCCTTCCATAACTTCCTGATTGATTTATTATACATTATGCCTTCTCTTAATATTTTTTACTCAAATATTTTACATACCTCTTGAAGGTTTTCATTTGTTTATTTTTCTGTAGATACTTTATCAACATATATTTATCCATATACTCCCAGTTTTAACTTTTAAGTTCTTTAAAATCAGAATATTTATATTTTTACAGAAATAGTTAAGTTGCTTACTCATCTGAATTCTTTCACATATTTCTTTACTTTGTAAATCAAAAGTACAACTTGCTACTAAGAACTTTTTTTATATATGTTTTTCGTATAATGAATACACATCCCTTCTAGATAGATCTCTCTTCATTACAAAAAATATCCAGTCATCCAGGAGGTGCCAAGATAAGAGGAAGGAAAGAGGGTGGAGGGGAGTGGAGTGGAGTGTGATAGCGATGGAATGGGTGAAAGTGGTTTTTATCCCTTTGTTTTTTGGCTACCTTCCTTAGAAGGGGGGAGGGAAAGCCTTTGGTATATGTTAAAAAAAAAAAAAAATCTATAAAAACAATTGTATCCTATATCTCTCTCTCTCTTTCGAAAACATGTAAATACGCACGTGTGTACAAACATACGTAAGTACACACATATGCAAGTACACACATGTAAGTACGGACATGCAAGTACGTATGTATTTAGCTATACATAAGTGTATGTACGTGTGTATATTTGTATGTGTATGTGTGTACAGATACATTTATATGTATATCGCTTTCAGCCATTACAGTACTGTAGGTTTCCAGTCTCATAGTCTCAGATACAAACCTCTCACTCTCACCAAACTCCTGTTAGACGTATCACCTGTCAGTGGTCAAACTGTGCAAAAAGACGTCAATTTCTTCTGTTCTGATGAAGTTGTTGTTCTTCCATTATCTGTACATCCCTTCCGCTCTTCCCCACTGCGTCCTTGATTAATCAATTATAATCAATAATTATAATTCATTGTACCATCACCCCGGACGTGTTTCCTCCCATCGTCGTCTTCAAGTCCTAAGTCATGTACCTCTCCTCCTCGTTCTTCGCCAGAACCTCTCCGTTCTTGAAGTTCTCGAAGTCATCAGGAACTTCGTTCTCTGCAACATAGCACCTTCTTCGTCCCTCAGATCCAGTCTTTTTTCTTCCTTCAATCTCTTTCATTTTCTTTTTTCTTAAAGGGATTTGAATAATCTTCTTTTAGCCTCTTAGCATACCCCTCGGTTTTAGTTTTCCGTAGTGTCGTCGTCTCCTTGCCCTTTATCTTCAACTCTGCATCCTCTTGTCCCCTGGTATTTCGTTTTATAGATTTATAATATGTATACATGCATGCTTTGATACGAACTTAAGCGTGCATGTCTAAACACATATACGTATGTTCCTATACATTTATGTATGTATGTATGCATGCATGTATGTATGCATGCATGTGTATGTATGAATGCATGTATCCATGCATGTATGCATGCATGCATGTGTATGTATGCATGCAGTTAAGTATGCAGTATGTATGCAGTTATGCAGGATACGTATGCATGCAGTTCTACAGGTACGTATGCATGCAGTTCTACAGGTACGTATGCATACAATTATGCAGGTACGTATGCATGCATGAATGTACGTATGTATGCATGCATGAATGTACGTATGTATGCATGTATGTACGTATGTATGCATGAGTATGTATGTACGTGAGTATGTATGCAGGTGCGTATGTACGTATGTATGCATGCATGTATGTATGTATGTATGCATGCATGTATGCATGCATGTATGCATATATATGTATAATATATGTATGCATATATATGTATGCATATATATATATATTTATATATATATATATATATATATATGTGTGTGTGTGTGTGTGTGTGTGTGTGTGTGTGTGTGTGTGTGTGTGTGTGTGTGTGTGTGTGTGTGTGTGTGTGTACGTGCATGCAAGTACGCGTCTACATATACGCGTCTGTCTTTGTACGTTTGGGTGTGTATGTATGTATATACGTATGGTTGTAATGTGTATACATGTACCTACATATGTACGAACGCATACATGCACCTATACACATATGCAACTACGCACACATGCAAGTACGCACACATGCATGTACGCACACATGCATGTACGCACACATGCATGTACGCACACATGCATGTACGCACATATGTAAGTACGTACATATGTATGTACACGCATGTAAATATGCACATATGCAAGTAGCCACATATGCAAGTACGGACATATGCAAGTACGCATGTTTTTAATTATACATAAGTGTATGTACGTGTGTGTATTTGTATGTGTATGCGTGTACAGATATATTTATATGTATATCGCTTTCATTTTCTTTTTTGTTTTGTTTTGTTTTTTATTTTTCTTTAGCTACATATCCTTTTTTGGCAAAACATTTTTACTATAGTTTTATTCAACTTTGTTCACCTTTCAGTTACAACAACCAAACAAACCATTCTTTATCCAACACATCTGTATCCCATATCTCTCTCTTTTTCGAAAACATTTTATTTTATTTTTTCCTTTAATTCTATGAACCCACATGTACGTACGAGATATCCACCTTATCCAATTTAACTTAATGGTAACTTGGTAGCTTTGCTATTTGTATATATATATATATATATATACATATACACATATACATATACATATATACACATATATATATATATATATATATATTTGGTAATTTCAGTAGAGTCCATGATTAGTTTTTGCTCATTCATTGGTGTCGTCGCCCTTTACGTTTATTATGGATATTGCCAGATCATTTCGTTCAGATAGATTAATTTCACTCATTTTCCATTACATTAACTAACAATGCTTCACATTAGGATGAATCTAAATGAGAAAACTATACATAATACGTTCATAAACACCCCATTCTCTCTTTTATGAATTTACTTTTTTGTTATCCCCATTTTCTTTGCAATTGTTCATTTGTTATTCTACCGTTGTTCCTTTGTTATTTTTATACGTAACCTTCCCCAGCCTTTTGGGTATTGCTGCCTTTTTTTCCTCAACCCAACTCCCTCTGCCCCATTGCCTTTTGCCCTTTGTTTTCCTTTGTATAGCCCTTTCACCCATGCTTGTCTAGGCCCATGTGTACATTTTCCCATTTGTCCCCTATTTCCGGTTCTATCTGGTCAACCCTATTTCCTATTTCCTGTTCTACGTCTGTCAATCTCTGACTTCCCTGTCCAACAGTTTTTTTTAACCAATTATTTTTTTCTATCTCTGCCCCATGAGCAATATTGATGATATATTTAAACCTTAATTTTGGTTTCAGTATACCGATTCACTATCTCCAATTGTGCTACGTTCTCTCTCCTATTGCTCTATGGTTCCCTCTCCCAGTGTTCTATGCTATCATACCACCCGTTTTCTATTCTTCGTTCTTGGGTACCACGTGGTCAACCCCATTTGTTTCCTATTTCCTGTTCTTCGTGTGTCAATCTCCGACTTCCCTGTTCAATTTTTTTAATCAATTATTTTTCTATCTCTGCCAAATGAGTAATATTGATGATATACTTAAACCTAAATTAACACCGATTCACTTCCTCCAAATGTGCTATATTCTCTCTCCTATTGTTCTATGGTTCCCTCTCCCAGTGTTCTATGCTATCATACAACCCGTTTTCTATTCTCCGTTTTTGGGTACCAATACCAGTGTAGTCCGTCTCCCTCCCCTCTGTCTCAAGTTTCATGTTCCCCGTTTTGTATTCATTGTAACCTGTCCTTCGAATTTACCACATCAACCCTGCCCCCCTAGGTTGGACCCCTGGGTTTGATTTCCTGCTCCCTGACCCCTATTCCTTGTCCCTTACATCCTTTTCCATAGTGTCCCTGAGCACGTACATTATCCTGTCCCTGTATTGTGTCCTCTGCCCCTTGGCTGACCTGGTTTTGATTCCCTGGTCCCTGACCTTTATATCTTGTCCCTTATATCCTCTCCCATAGTGTCCCTGAGCACGTACATTATCCTGCCCCTGTATTGTGTCCTTTGTCCCTTGGCTGACCCTGGGTTTTATTCCCTCATCCCTGACTTCTATCCCTTGCCCCTTACATCCTCCCCCATGGTGTCCCTGAGGACGTAAATTATCCTGTCCCTGTATTGTGTCCTTTGTCCCTAGGCTGATTACCCTTGTGCCTTGTCCCCCGTGGTAGATCCCTGTCCCTGTGTGTCAGGTCCCTGTCCCTGTGTTAGGTCCCTGTCCCGTGCCAGGTCCCTGTTCCCCGAATATTGTTCCCTTGACCCTTATACATCTTCCCCTTTCCTGTCCCCCGTCTCCTATAGCTTTTCCCGTTTGTTCCCCGGACTTCTGTCCCCCGTTTGTTGTGTCTAAAGCCATGCCCACTGTGTCCTATCTAGTCTGCAAAGTCCCCTTCTCTTTGTCCCATATCCTCTACCTACTCTCCCCTTCTTCCCCGTCTCCAGATCCTTGTCCTCTGGTCCTTTTATCTCAGTTGGTCTTCTGTTCTCTTGATCTTCCTGTGCCAGGTCCTCTACCCTTCTGCCATGCACTCTGCTCTCTAACACCTGTACTCGTTCCTGTTTCCTGTTTCATGTTTCCTGTCTCCCGTCCCCCGTCTCCAGTCTCCCGTCCCCCAATCCCCATCCCCCATTCTTTGTTCCCCATTCCTCGTCCCTAATTCTACGTCCCCCATTCCTCGTCTCTCATTCCCCGTCCCCCATTCCGTCCCTCATTCCCCGTCCCTCATTCCCCGTCCCCCATTCCTCGTCCCTCATTCCCCGTCCCTCATTCCTCATCCCTCATTCCCCGTCCCCCATTCCCCGACCCCCATTCCCCGTCCTTCATTCCCCATCCCTCATTCCCCGTCCCCTATTCCCCGTATCCTATTCCCTATTCATTGCCCCCTAACCTTTGTCACTGGTCGCCTATTCCCTGCCCT
The DNA here is from genome assembly GCF_046742065.1 of Oratosquilla oratoria. Taxonomy (NCBI): domain Eukaryota; kingdom Metazoa; phylum Arthropoda; class Malacostraca; order Stomatopoda; family Squillidae; genus Oratosquilla; species Oratosquilla oratoria. The sequence goes on along the minus strand of NC_134779.1, from coordinate 23,792,823 downwards.
CTATTCTATCTCTCCAATTCTCTATTCACTATCCTCAATTCTGTTTCCGAAACTCCCTGAACACTGTTCCCATTGTTCTGTTCCTTATTCCCTGCTCCCTATTCCAAGTTTTGTGCACTAGACGTGTCATTATACTCACCTTCTTCCTCTTCACACAGTCTTCACATTCCACTACACTCTCAATTTACATTTAACCACACTTCTTTCATCTCAAACTTCTTTGTTCTTTTAGAAAAGTTTAGGTTTTTTTTATATTTTTTATTTTCCTTGATGGTATATATATAATGCATGGTTAGCTCTATTCTCGGCATGTTCAAGGAAATTAGTCATAATTGTATAGATACTTTTTGAGGTGTGGTTGTGTGTGTGTGTGCTAATTTTCCATTTTTATTTTACGTCCTGGTTTCTTAAAGACATTTTTTTCAACATAGGGGGAACTACCCTTTCCATCTCCATAACCTATCAATATCCTCGGCTTCATCTGGATGTGCAACCCCGAGGGACTGGTACTCTGTCTTATGACCAAAATCAATACATCAAATTAGACTTTAATCTTTTTCACTGTAAGTGAGCCGATAACCAATAATTGATCCCCTTCTTTTCATGCTTGTTGATGACATAGAAAGCGACACATCCTAAGACCTGGAGCAGACGAGCGACTTTGTGGCGCCACATCTTCGCGTTGGTATGTAGCGGGGACGTGGTTTCACATGGGTTTCCATTATTTAGTGGCAAAGCAGCCCACACGAACTTCTGTGGTAAGTGTGTGCGCGGCTTCGCTTCTGAACAAAGGAAACGTATGGGAACCAACATCCCCGACACATATCAACATGAAGATGTGGAGCCACTATTTCGCCTATCTGCTTCCGGCCTTAGGAAAAGTTACTTTCTACTGCGAACAAATTGAAAGTCTAATTTGAGATCTATTGATTTTGTTCAAAGGACAGAGTACCAGCACCTTGGGGTTGCACCTCTAGATAAAGCCGAGGATATCGATAGGCTATAATGATGAAAAGCGACAGAACGTTTCTTCGCAGACAGATCTATGGGAGGACTCAAGGATCGGCACTGGCAACTGTGGGGTATAAGGGTTTCTAGTTAGTGATTTTGGAAGCCAAAATTATCAACATTTTACACAAAACCAAAGGCCTTTGTTTGACTGAAAAGAAACCATATTGAGTGGGAGCGAATCCTTACGCTCAACCGCGCTGCCAGTTAGCAGTTTTCTGCTTGTTTCAGTAAAAAATTTCCTCGCTTCCACTGACAACTCTTTCGACAATTCATCACTCCAATTGAAATTGCATATCAACTGCATGTCCGCTCGTTTCCTATGTTCCTTTTATTTTTTCATGCATCTATTTCGACTTTATTCCTGTGTGTTTCTATCACAAGTGAACGACTTTGTTGTGTTTTTATTGGCCAGTTTATGGGCTATATAACCAAGATGAAGTTCACAGCCAACTAATTTAGGCATTGTTACAGACCAAAAAGTCTCGCACAATTTCTTTTTTGTTACATCCTACTTTAAGAATTTACTGTGTAGATGTTCTTTAGATTTGAACAAGATAGTCTGGCGTTCACAAAAATATAGTCTTGAAGGAACTTTTTCAAGAGCTAAAAGTCAATATATTTTCTTTTAGTTTAGGGTCTTTGATTAACCTCATGATTGATTTTATATTTTTTCTGGTTCAAATGAAGCTATTTAATTCATCTGTAGGTTGAAACTCGTCAAAGCAAACCAGCTTCCCATTTTCTGTTGCTCTTGAACTTTTTCTGTTCCATTTAAACAGTTATGAATCATGATCAACTTCCAAATCGTTTGCAGGAATTTTTACAAAAGTGTGTCTAATTTCTAGCAATAACAAATCCTTACTTTCCAATGAACAGATATTTACCCCCAAAAAGATAAGATACATTTTCTATACAAATCTCTGATTTTTTATTAATTATCATGAATTCCCCTTTACCCCTTTCTCAGAATATTTTCCCAGAGCAACGCAAATCTGATTTCTCAAAATATAACTGAGTCAGGTCTCTACCTTTTGGTCTGTCATATGTAAACCAACGACGTTGCATAGCGTTGTGTAATATATTCAGAACATATTTCAGACTAGATGCACAAGAATGAGTGACAGCCCATAAAAAAGTTTGCAAAATAAAATAGAATATGAAAAACTCCCACCCAACCCCAATACTTATATATATATATATATATATATTATATATATATATAATTGTTATATATATATATATATATATATATATATATATATAATTGTTATATATATATATATATATATATATATATAATTGTTATATATATATATATATATATAATTATGTTATATATATATATATATATATATATATATATATATAATATATATAAACAA
>NC_134779.1:23772930-23782930 GCF_046742065.1 Oratosquilla oratoria | reverse complement strand
CCCACATCTTCCTCTCCCTCCTCCTTATCATTCTCTTCCTTATCATACCCTCCTCCTCCTCCTCCTCCCATCCCTTCCTACTCTTCCTTTTCTTCTCAGTTCCTTTTCTCCTACATTTACTGACAACTCTTCCTCCTCGTACTTTCTTCCCTCTTTCCTCTCCTCTCCTCCCTCTTTTACCTCTATTTCTCTCCCCCATCCACCCTCCTCCTCCTCTTTCTTCTTCTCTCTTTCTCTCATTCCCTTCCTCTCCCTTTTCTTTCACAATTTTTTTGCAACCCATCGTGCGGAACATTTTTTTTTTTTTTTTTTTTTTTTTTAACCTAGTTTTTGGTTCTTGAAATGTTCTGGACACTAAGAAGTTAAGATCAGTTATTGTTTGTCTGTTTCTTATTGTCTGTTTGATTTTCATTTATTATTAGTTACGTGTCAATTTATTATTTACTATTCACATGTTTGTTTAACTATATCTATGCATTTATTTTATTTATCATTTATATCATTATAATTTTTGTGTTTGTTTCTTATAATTTTTTTCTCCACATCCGACCTAATTATGGACCAAAAGGTCTCCTATTGGGATACTCCGCCTTTGTAATCTTTTTGTAAACTCTGTCTTTTACATCTCATGCTTAATTATCATCAGCTCCAGAATATCAAATTCAATTGAGGGATTTAGGGAAGGATGGGTGCCCAAGCTCCCCTGATCCAGACTGATAGCAAATCTAGAAATAGATAATAACAAATAAACGGAAGAAATATATAAATATATGAATAGATAAAAAATAAAAATATGAATGAATAAAAAATATATATCAATAGATAAAATAAATATATCAGTAAATAGAATAAAAAATAAATATGAATATGAAAATAAATATTAATCAATAAAGATGAAAAATAAATATATGAATAAATGAAAATAAAAATAGGTATATCAATAAATAAAAATGAAAAATAAACATATGAACAAATAAAAATAAGAAATAGATATATGCATAGATAAAGAATATACAAATGGAATAAAACAAAAATAAAAAACATGCTTTTATGACCTTCCAATATGAAGACTATAATCTCCATTTTCTCAACATTCTTAACACGAAGAGACCACTTCTTTACTCACTCATTTTTGTTCTTCCAAGAGCCGCGCTTGAAAAGCTTTCAACTCTCATTTCTCTTTGTGCTCTCGAGTCCTCTTTTCAAACGTGCTCTTTTTTTATATTAGAATTTTTTTTTTTTTTTTTTTTTTTTTTTTTTTGGTAATTCCTTTTTGTGATTATCGTGCATATCATCTTTTTTTTTTTTACTAAAAGTGTTTAATTTGTCTAAATTTTTATTGTTTAATTCAAACGTGCTCTTTTTTATGTTAGTATTCTTTTTTTGGCAATTCCTTTTTGTGATGATCGTGCACATCATTTTTCTATCTTTTTTTACTAAAAGTATTTAATTTGTCTATTTTTTTTATTTACTTCAAGAATCATATGTTGAAGTCTACTCAGATTTGTAACACATGATTCTTTTCCGACAGAGGCCAGGGTTATTCTTTCCAGACCTATTAAATCGAGAATTAAACCAATGTTACCTTTTTTCATCTTAGTTTCCATTCTATTTTTGGGTTATTTCCTTTTTCTTCGTTTTCGAAAAATGACAGCCGTAGATGAAGGATTATGCTGTGCTCAGAACTATTACAATATACACAAGACCATTTCGTCTCGCTTGTTCTCGTCCACTTCGTGCAAATTTCGACTTCCTGCATTCCTAATATCAGATTCGAGATTAACTCACGAAAAAGGAAAAGAAATTTTACCTCTTCACTTTGCACAGCGCATTTTAAGTTCAGACTGCAATTGTCACGGGTTTTAGAACGATTTTCGTTTTTTTTTTCGCTTTTGGTTTTTAATTAGGACAACACCAAACGAACAGACGACCCAGATTTTGACAACAAAAAAAAAAAAAAAAAATCTAGTAACATGCATTTGCTCAGAAATGTGTTAAATCTGGGAAAGGACGTTCCTAAAGACATGAGCCTATATTGGACATCTACACTCGTTATTGCATATCCATTTTCTATACCCTTGGTAATCCTTAACAATTACTTGTTACGCCAAACGGGTCTCAAGAAAACTTGCTGCCGAGTCTGTTGCTCTTTTTCCCGTCCTTTCAACCCAGTCTGCCTTTGACCAGACACATGCAGAGCAACGTTCTTTCACACCTCGACTTTTTTTGGACTCATTATCTCTGCATTCTGCACTTGAGTTCAGAATTTCAAAAACGTGTTCCTGTTTTTAGCTTCCAAAAGATCTCATTTTGCCACTGGGCTTTTGATGTTCCTTTGTACGTTTTCATAGTTGAGTATGGTGTGCCTATTACACACACACACACACACACACACACACACACACACACACACAATTACATACACACACACACAATTACATACACACACACACAATTACATACACACACACACACACACACACACACACACACACACACACACACACACGAACACACACACACACACACACACACACACACACACACACACACACACACACACACACACACACACACACACACACACACGTGTGTGTGGGGGCAGAATGTATGTGAGCGTGTCTACATGATTGTGCGTGCGTGTATATTCAAGAAAAGGGGATATATCACCCATAGTCATGAAAAAAAAGTTCTGTCCTTATTAGCTGACATATATTACACGAGAATCTAGAATGTGCCTCCCCGTCTTTCAAATAATCATGGGTTTAAGTTCCTATCTCACTTCTTGAGTTATTTTCATAAAAATACATTTTTAGTTAAATACACGGTAGTCCAATAGTTACAAATGTATTTATGGAATCTTGATACAACATAGGAAAATTGTCTCAGCAATTGTATTTTCTCTCTTGATGTATGAGCAGTTGCCCCATTTTGCTGGAACGACCTACAGGATCTAAGGTCGATTAATGAAGAAATTGTCACAAATTGCAACCCCTCAAGGAATTACTCTCCGCCCTGTAAATATACCAACGATCTCTTGCACCTTATTATGAAGTTGGTGGAGCCAATTTTTTTTTTTTTTTTTTTTTTTTTTTTTTTTTTTAGGAAAAATACAGAAAAGGAGTTTCCCAGAGACCCTTGTTTCTGGCCCATTTAGTCGCCTTTTACGAGACTCTGGGGAACGCTCTGCGTGCATTCTTAAAAAGATAGTAGAAATGAATTAAGGTGTCCCAGCATTCTACCCTGACTGAAGATTTGTCTCCCTACATTAAAGGAAGGATGCGTGACTTGGGTTTGTAGGAATTCCTCTAAAGTCACGTGAGTATAACTATGCAACTCAAACTCGTTAAGGATTTATTTTGATTTCATCTAGGGAATAAATCTATGCTTTTTCTAATCCTAACGAGTTTGCCTGTGGTTAAATTCATCGTATTTTTGAGATTCTACGCAGTTTTTTTGCAGTGTATTTTGCAGAAAATACCCAGCGCTTCTATTCTTGAAGATATTATACCAAAAAACATGGACTCGTACGTGGTAAAAATAGATAAAATGTAAACATACGTAAATATGAATAAATTAGTATAGAATAGATAAATATAAACAAATAAATGAATATAGAGGAATATGAATAGTCACCTTGGAATGCTGTGCTAGTGTTTACGAGCTTTTCATATAAGTGTGTAATTGGGCCTGGCCGGCACCGAGAATTCGACCTTACGAGTTGTTTACATAAGGTTTGATTTCCTTTACACCGTTCCATGTCACCTAGCTTCAACTGAATTTCTATCCTTTTTCGTCACAGTGACGTTCTTTAAAGACTTGATTCTTGTTAAAATTTGACGATTTGATCAAATTGGGATGTTAGTAATAAAGTGATAAGAGTTATATAGATTCCCGTTGGTTTGGTGACAGACTTCATGAGTTTGTTTATGGCTAACGTCGGGTTATTTCGTTAACCTGTGAGAGATTTTCATCACCACTATCATCACCACTATCATCACCACCGTCATTGACACCATATCACCACCATCATTACCAACATCACCATCACCACCACCATCATCATCACTATCACCACCACTACTATCATCACCACCACCACCTCATCACCATCACCACCATTATCACCACTATCACCACTACTACTATCATCACCATCACCACCCTCATAACCACCAACACTATCAATCATTCCCACCACCAATATCATGACCACCTTCATCACCACCACCACCATTATCACCACCATCATCACCATCATCACCACCACCATCACCACCGTCATGACCATCATCACTATTATTATTGTTGGTGTTATTCTTTTTATTACTATTATTACCCGACTATTGCCCCTTGAAGAAAAAACTAAAAAAAAAATGAAGAAAAAAATGCAACCAACCTACTAAAAGAAACTTATGTTATATGCATCATTCCTCGTAGGTAGCCCTGAGCAGAGTCATTTAGGCAAAGGAAGGCAGAAATGTTCTCTGAATAATTGAAGGAATTCATGATGACGTCACGGAATGGGGCTATGACGTCACATGGACGAAGAAAAGGCTTAAGAGAAGGACTGAAAAAAGAGGGAGAAAAGAGGAGTAAAACAGGTACAAGAGAGAGGTTGAAGGAAAAGAGAAGAGAGAGAGAAGTGTAGGGAGGAAGAAGAAAAAGAAAATAACGAAAAAAATGAGAGAAGGAGAGAAGTGGAAAATGACAAGATTAAAGAAATGAATGAAATGGATGAAGAAAGAGAAGTAAAAGAGAAGAGATAGAAATATAGAGAGAAAGAGGGAAGAGAAAAGAAAAGAGGAGTAAAATAGGGAAGGGGGAGATAAGAGAGGAAGAAAAGGAGAGAAAAAGAGTAGAGAGGTGAAGAAGTAACATGAGCATGGTGGGGAGATAAAGAGCAAAAGAGAGCAATAGAAAAATTAATGGGTGGATGGAGAAATGCAACAATTTAATGAATATAAAGAGGGAAAAGAGGGAAAGAGGAAAGAAGAGAGATAGAAGAAACAGGGGAGAGGAGAGAGAGAGGAGAGGGAGAGGAGTGAGAGAGGAGAGGAGAGGGAGAGGAGAGGGAGAGGAGAGGGAGAGGAGTGAGAGAAGAGAGGAGTGTGGGGAGAGGAGAGGAAAGAGAGGGGATATGAGGGAGGAAAAAGAGGGGAGAGGGAGGAAAAAGAGAGAGAGGAGAGGGAGAGGAGGGAGAGAAGAGAGGAGTGTGGGGAGAGGAGAGGAAAGAGAGGGGATATGAGGGAGGAAAAAGAGGGGAGAGGAGAGGGGAGAACGAAGAGAAAGGAAAGAGTGAGGGGGAGAGAGAAAGGAAAGAGTGAGGAGAGAAAGAGAGAGAAAGAGAAAGAGAGAGAGAGAGAGAGAGAGAGGAAGGAGTAATAAAGTTATATCAATCTCTAGAGTTAAAAAAAAAACAGTCATTGTCTGCATAGACATTCGTCTTGTGGCTGCCAGGAACGCTCATTTACGAACATTATAACTTACAAATGACCATATCATTAAGAAAATGTACGAAACCAATTCAATCCCTAATTAGTTTTACCCCCACGTAAAGCATTACTGTAACAGTGGGGCCATTACCTACGTAAAGAATGTATTCTCTATGTACACAGGCAATTAGACGTGTATGCATTTGTGTATGCATTTGTATATGCACGTCTGTGTGTGTGTGTGTGTGTGTGTGTGTGTGTGTGTGTGTGTGTGTGTGTGTGTGTGTGTGTGTGTGTGTGTGTGTGTGTGTGTGTGTGTGTGTGTGTGTTCATTTCATCTAAGGACAGCTTCAAGTAGACTTGTTGTATTATGCATTGTATGTTTATATGCACGAATGCTTGCGTGTATGTGCATTTGTAATCAAGGAAAGTAGAGTGAACTATGCAATATACATATACTGTACATACTCTGAGACACGCACATAGATACGTACATACACACATTACACACACAAACACACACACACACACACACACACACACACACACACACACACACACACACACACACACACACACACACACACACACACACACACACACACACACACACACTTTAATTTGTACGTGCGTGTCCGTGTGTGTGTGTGTATATATGCGTGTGTGTGTGTGTGGATTCATGTGGTGTATACTGTATGTGATTGGATTTATGTGGTGTATACATACGTGTATATGCGTGCATGTATGCCAACATATGCACATGCATGTACGTTTTTATACACAGAATAAAAACCAGGAAGTTATTTGACGAAAAAAAATGAAAACAAACAAAACAACAAAAGGAAATCACTAGACTAGAGAAACAAAAAGAAAAACTCACCACGTGATACACAACGCTAAGATAAAAGACCTCCAACAACCTTGCTTATGTAGCTTTTCATTGCTCCCGATGTTTCACCTTTAACTCGGAACAAACAAACAAACAAACAAACAAGGGCCGAAGAACACAAACTCTGGTACACCAGGACCCACACACACACACACACACACACACACACACACACACACACACACACACACACACACACACACACACACACACACACACACACACACACACACAAGCGCACACACACACAAGCGCACACACACACACAAACACACACACACAGACACACTTCCACTTTTGCATTCAGTCCGTGAAGCGTGCATATATGCATGCGCGCACCGAGACATGTGTAAACATTGCTTTATGGAGGGAGGGAGGTGGGGGGAGGGGAAGTGAGGGGGAAGCGAGGGGAGGGGAAGTGAGGGGAGGGGAAGTGAGGGGAGGGGAAGTGAGGGGAGGGGAAGTGAGGGGAGGGGAAGTGAGGGGAGGGAAAGTGAGGGGAGGGAAAGTGAGGGGAGGGAAAGTGAGGGGAGAGGAGGGGAAGTGAGGGGAGAGGAGGGGAAGTGAGGGGAGGGGAAGTGAGGGGAGGGGAAGTGAGGGGAGGGGAAGTGAGGGGAGGGGGAGGGGAAGTGAGGGGAGGGGAAGTGAAGGGGGAGGGGAAGTGAGGGGGGAAGTGAGGTGAAGGGGAAGTGAGGGGAAGGGGAAGTGAGGGGAAGGGGAAGTGAGGGGAAGGGGAAGTGAGGGGAAGGGGAAGTGAGGGGAAGGGGAAGTGAGGGGAAGGGGAAGTGAGGGGAAGGGGAAGTGAGGGGAGGGGAGGGGAAATGAGGGGAGGGGAGGGGAAATGAGGGGAAGGGAGGGGAAATGAGGGGAAGGGATGGAGAGTGAGGGGGAGGGAGAGGAGGAATGGAAAGTGAGGGGAATGGGTGTGAGGGGAGGGGAATGGGTGTGAGGGGAGGGGAATGGGTGTGAGGGGAGGGGAATGGGTGTGAGGGGGAGGGGAAGTGAGGGGGAGGGGAAGTGAGGGGGAGGGGAAGTGAGGGGGAGGGGAAGTGAGGGGAAGTGAGGGGGAGGGGAAGTGAGGCGGAGGGGAAGTGAGGGGGAGGAGGGAAGTGAGGCGGAGGGGGAAGTGAGGGAGAGGTGGAAGTGAGGGGAGGGGGAAAGTGAGGGGAGGGGGGAAGTGAGGGGAGGAGGGAAGTGAGGCGGAGGGGGAAGTGAGGGAGAGGGGAAGTGAGGGAAGGGGGAAGTGAGGGGAGGGGAGGGAAGTGAGGGGAGGGGAGAGAGGGGAGTGAGGGGGAGGGGAGAGAGGGGAGTGAGGGGGAGTAAGGGGGAGGGGGAGTAAGGGGGAAGGGGGAGTAAGGGGGAGGGAGGGGGAGTAAGGGGGAGGGGAGGGGGAGTGAGGGGGAGGGGAAGGAAAGGGAGGGGAAGGAAAGGGAGGGGAAGGAAAGGAATGGGAAGGAAAGGAATGGGAAGGAAAGGGATGGAAAGGAAAGGGATAGGAAGGAAAGGGAGGGGAAGGAAAGGGACAGGAAGGAAAGAGAGGGGAGGGGAGAGGAAGAAAAGGGAGGAGAGGGGAGAGGATGGGAGAGAGAGGGAGAGGGGGAGGGAGAGGATGGGAAAGAGAGAGGGAGAAGGAGAGATGGAGGCAAGGGAAGGAGGGGAGGGGAAGGAGGGTGGAAGGGGAAGGAGGGAGGGGAGGGGAAGGAGGGAGGGGAGGGGAAGGAGAGAGGGGAGGGGAAGGAGAGAGGGGAGGGGAAGGAGAGAGGGGAGGTGAAGGAGAGAGGGGAGGGGAAGGAAGGAGGGGAGGGGAGGGGAAGGAAGGAGGGGAGGGAAAGGAGGGAGGGGAGGGAAAGGAGGGAGGGGGAAGATGGGGGAAGGAGGGAGGGTGGAGGGAAGGAGGGAGGGGTGGGGAGGGAAGGAGGGATGGTAGGGGAAGGATTGGGAAGGGGAGTGAACAGGAGGTAGGGAAAGGAAGGAGGCTAAGGGAATGGTGGGAAGGAGGGGAAGGAGGACAGAGGGAGGGGAAGGGAGGGAGGGGAAGGTGGGAGGGGAAGGAGGGGAGGGAAGGGGAGGGGTGAGGGAGGGTAGGGGCAGGGAAGGGAGGGGAAGGAGGGAGGGAGGGAAGGGAAGGGAAGGGAGGGAGGGAGGGAGGGAAGGGCCGAGGGCGAGGGGGAAGGAGGGTCAGGGGAAGGAGGAGGGGAAGGGAGAGGTTTTAGCACAGAGAGGGAGGGGAAGGAGGGGGGGAAGCAAAAGAGGGTCTGACGGAAGGGAAGGTGGGGAGGGTAAAGAGGGGATGGGACCAGGGAAGGAGGGGAGGGTTAAAGGTTGGAGGGAACGGGAATGGAGGGAGGGGAAGGTTGGAGGGAAGGGAAGGAGGGAGGGGAAGGAGGGATGGGAGGGAGGGATGGGAAGGAGGGAGGGAAGGGAAGGAGGGAGGGTAAGGAGGGAGGGGGGAAAGGAGTGGATGGTGGTGAAAAATTATATAGAAAACAATGAACGAGCTTGAGACAGAAAAATAGATACATTATTTATATGGACTGGCAGATAGGCAGACAGATAAAGAGAAAGAGATAGACAGAAGCAAAAATAGGGAGTCAAAGATAGACAGAGGCACAAATAGACAGCGAGGCAAAGGCAAACAGCGATGCAAAGACAAACAGTGAGACAGAACTAGACAGCTAGTCAGATAGAGACGGGTGACATATAGACAGATGGTCAGATATGTGGACAGATATGGACAGATATGAGGACAGATGGATAGATACGTTGGCAGATAAACAGACAGACGGACCGGAGATGGGCAGAGAGATGGATAGATGAACAGGACAGAGAAATGGACAGATGTACAAAGATAGATAACGAGACAGAGAAAGATAAAGATAGTGAGAGAAAGAGAGAGAGGGAAAGATGGATATAGAGAGATAGAGTGACAGAGAGAGAGAGAGAGAGAGGCAGAGAGGAGAGAGAGGCAGAGAGGAGAGAGAGGCAGAGAGGAGAGAGAGGCAGAGAGGAGAGAGAGGCAGAGAGGAGAGAGAGGCAGAGAGGAGAGAGAGGCAGAGAGGAGAGAGATGCAGAGAGGAGAGAGAGGCAGAGAGAGAGACAGAGAGAGGCAGAGAGAGAGACAGAGAGAGACAGAGAGAGGCAGAGAGAGAGACAGAGACAGAGAGAGACAGAGAGAGAGACAGAGAGATAGAGAGAGATAGAGAGAGAGATAGAGAGAGAGATAGAGAGACAGAGAGACAGAGATAGAGAGATAGAGAGACAGAGAGACAGAGAGACAGAGATAGATAGAGAGAGAGACAGAGAGACAGAGATAGAGAGAGATAGAGAGATAGAGAGATAGAGACAGAGAGGGAAAGAGGGAAGAGAGAGGGAGAGAGAGGGAGAGAGAGAGAAAGAGAGGAGGAGGGAGAGGGAGAGAGAAAGAGAGGGAGAGGAAGAGAGAGGGAGAGAGGGAGAGAGAGAGAAAGAGAGAGAGAGAAGTGACAGAGAGAGAGAGAGACAGAGAGAGAGACAGAGAGATAGAGAGAGATAGAGAGAGAGATAGAGAGAGAGATAGAGAGACAGAGAGGGAGAGAGAGGGAGAGAGAGAGAGGCAGAGAGAGGCAGAGATAGAGAGAGAGAAACATGCGACTGTGTTGCGGCGAGATGGGACAGGAAGAAGAGGAAGGAGAGAGGC
>NC_134779.1:23765430-23767930 GCF_046742065.1 Oratosquilla oratoria | reverse complement strand
TCACTATTTAACCCATCGTCTAAGTCGTTTATATACATAATGAACAATAAGGGACCCAAAACCGAGCCCTGGGGGACCCCGCTAGTAACATTGCCCCACCTAGATTTTATTCCATTTATGGTGACCCGCTGTTTTCTGTTACTAATCCAAGCTCTAATCCATTCTAACACTTTTCCTCCTATGCCATGGGCTTTGATTTTATTTAGTAGTCTCTGGTGTGGCACTTTGTCGAACGCTTTGCTAAAGTCAAGGTAAATAACATCGTAATTTTCATTGTTGTCTGACGCCTTATATACCTTAGTGTAAAAGGATAGAAGATTAGTCACGCATGACTTACCTTTGGAGAAACCATGCTGTGAATCACGAATTAAATTATGCCCTTCAATGTGTTCTCTGAGTCTATTTACTATTATTGATTCAAGCATTTTTCCTATAACCGATGTCAAACTGATTGGCCTGTAGTTGCATATGGTCGATCTATCTCCCTTCTTAAAAACAGGAACAACGTTTGCCTGCCTCCAAGCAGTTGGAACAGAACCAGTGTCTACCGATTTATTGAATATTTCAGTTAACTGGTCGCAGATTTCAAATTTACACTCTTTAAGCATTCTTGGAAAAATTTCGTCCGGACCCGGAGATTTTTGTAGCTTTAAGTCTGTCAATCTGCTTGATAACTTCTTCTTTACTAATGCTGATATTAGTTAGGCTATTTTCTTCATCCCCTCTGAAAATCGGATCGCAGTCAGGTACTTTATCTAACCTCTCATTAGTAAACACCGATAGAAAATAATTGTTAAACTCCTCACTCATTTTTTCTTCCGATTCTATCATGACATTTTCATCGTTTTTAATTGGTCCTATTCTTTCTTTATTTTTTGTTCTATAGAGGTGAAAGAAACCCTTTGGGTTGGATTTTGCTTGACTGGCAACCTTGATTTCATAATTACGTTTCGCTGAACGTGTATTCCTTTTAACCAGCTTTGCCATTTCGTTATATCTTGATCTAAGGTGTGATTCCCCGTTTTTTATTTTTACGTAAAGTCCTCTTTTAATTCCGATCTCATGTTTCATATGAGAAGAAGCAAAGTCTGGAACGACTAATAGGGCATAAGGTATTGAATTTCGTGTTTACATTGCACAATTTTAAAGGCAAATTCAGTATTTGTGTTGTACATTACCGTAAGATCGTTTGCTTAAATTCTTAAATAAGGTCTTTGAAAAAAAAAAAAAAAATTAGACATTGTAAATTATTTTTCTTTGGTCTTAACCATGGCAAATTCAATATCAGTCATTGTCAATTGCGGGAATATGTATATTTTTAAACATTCACAAACCTTTTGTAATTTTCCTCCGGTTTGTTAGACAGCAGTGCACATATGGGGGTGTAATATTACACGATTTTAACTTCACACTATGTATTGTATAAAGATGAATGAAATTTTACGGTACAATTTAAAAAATTTCATCAGATTCCTTTGGGTGGCAAAAATATACGATCCTTTTTCCTCTTTACTAAAGTTTTCTACCATCTTCAGGGTTCGAGCTTTTCAAAAGTACTGAAAAAACTAAGAAAAAATTAATATTTAACTATCAGGAGAATCGATAGTATTCAACCATGAAACATTTGATTTCCTTTCGAGCAACTGATCATCCGAGAAATTATTTTCGAGAAATTTACTGTCGGGCAATAGAATGAGAAATTTACTTAGATTCTCGAATGTGTGTATATTGCTTCGTACGCGTGTATGCATGTGTGTATGTATTTACGTACTTGTGTATGTATGCATAGGCTTGTGTGTGCGTCACTACAATACGTGACCTAACCACTCAATAGAAATCCTATTTGGTCCCTACGAGTAAAGTTGACAAAAGTTCCTTCTTTAGTCACACTTCGTCTTTGAGCTTTACCTCAGTCTTCCATAGCAATTATCTATAATTTAACTAAATTAAGAACCCTTAACTGATTGCAAGTGATTCGTTATTATTGATTCGGTTTAACGACGGGAACTTTCCATACCAGGAAGTTAGGATGGTCCCCCTTACACTGGACTTCGTACAGTGGAATCTAATGAACCATACCCTTGGTCCAACTCGCTGGAGGCGTGGTATGAACTACTATCACTTCGATCTCAGACTCAAGTATCAACGCTCTAACCTGTTTCGTCAGCTTCTTGAAAAGCTTGCGGTACGGGCACGTCATCAGAATAGAAAGAATCACAAATTCCAAGTTTCAAAATAGTCATATAAATAATGTGAAATAATACTCAAAGTTCAGCAACCTATACTTCCCTAAAGGACTGAAGATTAAGAGTTTCATAAATAAATGTAAATTACAGACCGTTAAGTTTTAGCGTGTTTTTTTTTTTTTTGACTTAAAGAGGCCTATGAAAGAAGAATTTGTCCAAATGGGACTAACATTCTGGGCTACGGTTACGTTATCCGTATATCACAGACAAGACCAAACTACCAAAAACAATCCCGTCTGTAAATTACAAAAAGT
>NC_134779.1:23747930-23755430 GCF_046742065.1 Oratosquilla oratoria | reverse complement strand
GACGTCACAAAATGACGTCATCGATTAAAAAACGTCATAGCTCAAGAATATGTACTCTTTCCTTGTCGCTACTAAGAGGCCTCTGCTCCTACAAGTATTCGGGATGTACAGCTTAGAGGAAGGGGATTGGGGGAGGAAGGGAGGAGAAAGAGTGAGAGACAGGGATGAAATGGGAAGGGGGAGGGGGAGAGGGAGTGGTTTGGAAAGGCGGAGAAGAACAAGAAGAGGAGGAGGGAGGAAGAGGAGGCGGGAGGGTGAGGGAGAAGGAGGGAGGAGGAGGGAAGAGGGAGGAGGAGGGATGAGAGAGGGATGAGAGAGGGATGAGAGAGGGAGGAGAGAGGGAGGAGAGAGGGAGGAGAGAGGGAGGAGAGAGGGAGAGGAGAGAGGGAGGAGAGAGGGAGGAGAGAGGGAGGAGAGAGGGAGGGGAGAGAGGGAGGAGAGAGGGAGGAGAGAGGGAGGGGAGAGGGAGGAGAGGGAGGGGAGAGGGAGGGGAGAGGGAGGAGAGAGAGAGGGGGAGGAGAGAGGGGGAGGAGAGAGAGAGGGGGAGGAGAGAGAGAGGGGGAGGGAGGAGGGAGAGGGAGGAGAGAGGAGGGGAGAGGGAGGGGAGAGGAATGGGAAGGGAGGGGAGAGGAATGGGAGGGGAGGGGAGAGGGATGGGAGGGGAGGGGAGAGGGATGGGAGAGGAGGGGAGAGGGATGGGAGGGGAGAGGGAGGGGAGAGGGAGGGGAGAGGGAGGGGAGAGGAAGGGGAGAGGGAGGGGAGAGGGAGGGGAGAGGGAGGGGAGAGGGAGGGGAGAGGGAGGGGAGAGGGGGGGAGAGGGAGGGGAGAGGGAGGGGGGAGAGGGAGGGGAGAGGGAGGGGAGAGGGGGAGAGGGAGGGAGGGGAGAGGGAGGGGAGAGGGAGGGGAGAGGGAGGGGGAGAGGGAGGGGAGAGGGAGGGGAGAGGGAGGGGAGAGGGAGGGGAGAAAGAGGGGTGAGGGAGGGGAGAGGGAGGGGAAAGGGAACGGAGAGAGAGGGGAGAGGGAGGGGAGAGAGAGGGGAGAGGGAGGGGGAGAGTGATGGGAGAGGGAGGGGAGAGAGAGGGGAGAGGGAGGTGAGAGAGAGAAGGGAGAGGGAGGGGAGAGGGAGGGGAGAGAGAGGGAAGAGGGAGGGGAGAGGGAGGGGAGAGGGAGGGGAGAGGGAGGGGAGAGGGAGGGGAGAGGGAGGGAGGAGGGGAGAGATAGGAGGGAGGGAAGAGGGATGAGGGAGGAGGGAGGGAGAAGAGAGGAGAAAAAGAGGAGCAAGAGAAGGACCAAGGGTAGGACCAAGGGTAGGACCAAGGGTAGGACCAAGTGGAGGACCAAGTGGAGGACCAAGTGGAGGACCAAGTGGAGGAACAAGTGGAACAAGTGGAGGAGGAAGAAGAGGAAGAAAAATAGAAGAGAGGATGAAGAAGAGTAAAAAGTGTAGGAGGAAAAGAGTAGAAATAATAATAGAAAGAAGAGGAAGAATATGAGAAAGAATAGTAAGAGGAAGAATATAAGAAAGAATAGTATGAAGAGGAGGAAGAAGAGGAGGAAGAAGAGGAGGAAGAAGAGGAGGAAGAAGAGGAGGAAGAAGAGGAGAAAGAAGGGGAGGAAGAAGAGGAGGGAAAAGAGGAGAAAAGAGGAGGGAAAGAGGAGGGAAGAGGAGGAGGGAAAAGAGGAGGGAAAAGAGGAGGGAAAAGAAGAGGAAGAAGAAGAGGAAAAAGGGGAAGAAGAAGAAGGGGAGGAAGAAGGGGAGGAAGAAGGGGAGGAAGAAGGGGAGGAAGAAGGGGAGGAAGAAGAGGAGGAATAAGAGGAGGAAGAGGAGGAAGAAGAAGAGGAGGAAGAAGGGGAGGAAGAAGGGGAGGAAGAAGGGGAGGAAGAAGGGGAGGAAGAAGGGGAGGAAGAAGGGGAGGAAGAAGGGGAGGAAGAAGGGGAGGAAGAAGGGGAGGAAGAAGGGGAGGAAGAAGGGGAGGAAGAAGGGGAGGAAGAAGGGGAGGAAGAAGGGGAGGAAGAAGGGGAGGAAGAAGAGGAGGAAGAAGAAAAGGGAGAAGAGGAGAAAGAATAGGAAGAATAACAGTAAAAATAGATAAAAACAATAAAGAATTCATCTTCCCATTTTCTTCATGTACTCTCAGATTCCACCCGTCATAGAAGGTAAACAGAAAATGGGAACGAACAGAAAACGGGGGGAGAGGTACACGTATCATAAAACAGGACATAAACCCGTTTAGGGGGAACGGGAAAAGTAAGTAATGGACAAGAAGGTCCTCCGGGACCGGACGGGAATCGGGAATTACAAATGGGACCCGGGAACAGGAGGCGGGAATGGGAGGCGGGAATGGGAACAGGAAGGGAGGGAGGGGGAGGGAGGGAGGTGAGGGAGGGAGGTGAGGGAGGGGGAGGGAGGGAGGTGAGGGAGGGTGAGGGAGGGAGGTGAGGGAGGGGGAGGGGGAGGGGGAGGGAGGGGGAAGGAGGGAGAGGGAAGGGAGGAGGGAGAGGGAGGGGGGAGGGGGAGGGAGGGGGAGGGGGAGGGAGGGGGAGGGGGAGGGAGGGGGAGGGACGGGGAGAGAGGGAGAGGGACGGGGAGGGAGGGGGAGGGAGCGGGAGGGAGGGGGGAGGGGAGCGGGAGGGAGGGGGAGGGAGGGGGAGGGAGGGGGAGAGAGATGGAGGGGGAGGGAGGGGGAGGGAGAGGGAGGGGAGAGGGAGAGGGAGGGGGAGGGAGAAGGGAGGGGGATGAAAGGAGGGAGGGGGAGGGAGGGGGAGGGAGAGGGAGGGAGGAGGGAGAGGAAGGGAGAGGGAAGGAGAGAGAGGGAGAGGGAGGGAGAGGGAGGGAGAGGGAGGGGGAGAGAGGGGAGGGAGGGGAGAGGGGAGGGAGGGGAGGGAGTAGGGAGAGAGGGAGTAGGGAGAGAGGGAGTAGGGAGAGAGGGAGTAGGGAGAGAGGGAGTAGGGAGAGAGGGAGTAGGGAGAGAGGGAGTAGGGAGAGAGGGAGTAGGGAGAGAGGGAGTAGGGAGAGAGGGAGTAGGGAGAGAGGGAGTAGGGAGGGAGGGAGGGAGTAGGGAGGGAGAGGGAGTAGGGAGGGAGGGAGTAGGGAGGGAGGGAGTAGGGAGGGAGGGAGTAGGGAGGGAGGAGTAGGGAGGAGGGAGATGGAGGGAGTAGGGAGGGGAGGGAGTAGGGAGGAGAGGGAGTAGGGAGGAGAGGGAGTAGGGAGGGAGGGGAGAGGAGGGAGTAGTAGGGAGGGGGAGGGAGGAGGGAGGGAGTAGGGAGGGAGGGAGGGAGGGAGGGAGAGGGAGGGAGTAGGGAGGGAGGGAGGAGGGAGTAGGGAGGGAGGGAGGAGGGAGGGAGTAGGGAGGGAGGGAGAGGGAGGGAGAGGAGGGGGAGAGGGAGGGAGATGAGGAGGGAGGGAGGGAGGGAGAGGGAGGGAGAGGAGGGAGAGGGAGATGAGGAGGGGGAGAGGGAGGGAGAGGGAGGGAGAGGAGGGAGAGGGAGGGAGAGGAGGGAGAGGGAGGGAGAGGGAGGGAGAGGGAGGGAGAGGGAGGGAGAGGGAGGGAGGGAGAGGGAGGGAGAGGGAGGGAGGGAGAGAGAGAGAGGGAGGGAGGGAGAGGGAGGGAGAGGGAGGGAGAGGGAGGGAGAGGGAGGGAGAGGGAGGGAGAGGGAGGGAGAGGGAGGGAGAGGGAGGGAGGGAGAGGGAGGGAGAGGGAGGGAGAGGGAGGGAGAGGGAGGGAGAGGGAGGGAGAGGGAGGGAGAGGGAGGGAGAGACAGTGATGTAGAGAGTGATACAGAGTGATATAGAGAGTGACATAGAGAGGGCTACAGAGGGATACATAGAGAGGGTTACATAGAGAGGGATACAGAAAGGGATACAGAGAGATGGATACAGAGACAGGAAGAAAGGGAGAGAGAAAGGAAGATAGAAAGGGAGAAGGAAGATAGAAAGGGAGGAGAGAGAAAGGGAGAGAAAGGGAGAAAGAAAGAGAAAGGGAGAAAGGGAGAGAGAAAGGAAGATAGAAAGGGAGAAAGAGAAAAGGAGAAAGTAAAAGGGAGAGAAAAAAGAGAAATGAAGAGAAACGGAGAAAGGGAGAATGAGGAGAAAGGAAGAAAGAGAAAGAAAGGGAGAGAAAGAGGAGAGAAAGGGAGATAAAGAAAAAGGAAGAGAGACAGGGAGAGATAGGAAGAAAGGGAGAGAAAGAGAAAAAGAGAGAAAGGGAGATAAAGAAAGGAAAGACAGGGAGAGAGACGGAGAAAGACAGGGAGAGATAGGGAGAGACAGGGAGAGACAGGGAGAGAGACAGGGAGAGAGACAGGGAGAGAGACAGGGAGAGAGACAGGGAGAGAGACAGGGAGAGAGACAGGGAGAGAGACAGGGAGAGAGACAGGGAGAGAGACAGGGAGAGAGACAGGGAGAGAGACAGGGAGAGAGACAGGGAGAGAGACAGGGAGACAGGGAGACAGGGAGAGAGACAGGGAGACAGGGAGAGAGACAGGGAGAGAGACAGGGAGAGAGACAGGGAGAGAGACAGGGAGACTGGGAGAGAGACAGACAGGGAGAAAGTAAGAGAGACAAAGACAGGGAGAAAGTAAGAGAGACAAAGACAGGGAGAAAGTAAGAGAGACAAAGACAGGGAAAGAGACAGGGAAAGAGACAGGGAGAGAGACAGGGAGAGAGATAGGAAGAAAGACAAGGAGGGAGAGAGACAAGGAGGGAGAGAGACAAGGAGAGACAAGGAGAAAGAGAGAGGCAGAGAGAGACAGATGAAGAAAGTGAGAGACAGATACAGGCATAGAGGGAGGCATTCAGGAGACAGATGGCCGGCGGGCGGGCCGGCCAGCAAAAGCAACACAGGCATTTGCATTTGAGCCGTCAAGCAAATTTACGGTAACAGACAGAGACAAAGACAGAGGCAGAGACAGACAGGCAAACATTGAGAAACAGACGGGCAAACAGGCAGGCAGATGCACACACATACAAGCAGGCAGATGCACACACATACAGACGGACAGACTGCCAGGAAGGAAGACACAGACAGAGGCGATTAGAAAGATAGCAAGACAGACAGAGACAGAGACAGACAGACAGACAGTCAACCAAAACTTATGATACAGGTGTGAGATCAAGTGAAAGAACGAGAGAGAACGAGAGAGAACGAAAGAGAACGAAAGAGAACAAAAGAGAAATAGAGAGGGAGAGAGAGAGAGCGTGAGCGAATGAGCGTGAGCGCGAGAGAGAGGAGAGAGCGTGAGCGAATGAGAGAGAGAGCGTGAGCGAATGAGCGAGAGAGAAAGCGAGCGCGCGAGAGAGAATGAGAGAGAGAACGAGAGCGCGAGTGAGACCGAGATGAGGGAGAATGAGAGGGAGAATGAGAGGGAGAAAGAGGAAGAGAGAGAGAGAGAGAGAGAGAGAGAGAGAGAGAGAAACATACATACACGGAGTCCCCGAGCCGCAAATGGACAAGCAGACGAAATGGTCGTCAGTCAGACAAACAAACGCAGCAATTGGTCAGAACGATGAGTTTTTGGGGGGACGAGACAATACGTGGCGATATGTTGTTCTCAGCTACAAGAATAGCCTTCCGAAGTGACGGAGGAGGATTCACAGGACACTCTTGTTGTCCCCCTCAAGGTTTGGGGTTTTAATCCCAGAGTGTTTTGAGACCAAAGGTGGGTGTGGGAGGATGTGGGGGGAAGGGGGGGAGGGAGAGGGTATGTGGGAGGGAGAGGGTATGTGGGAGGGAGAGGGTATGTGGGAGGGGGAGGGTATGTGGGAGGGGGAGGGTGTGGGAGGGGGAGGGTGTGGGACGGAGGGTCTGTGACGGTAGGTGTGTGGGAGGGTAGGGGTGTGTGGGAGGGTAGGGTGTGGGGGGAGGGTAGGGGTGTATGGGACGGGTGGGAGGGGAGGGTAGGGGTGTGTGGGAGGGTAGGGGTGTGTGGGAGGGTAGGGGTGTGTGGGAGGGTAGGGGTGTGTGGAGAGGGTGGGGGTGTGTGTGCGGGTGGGGGTGGGGGGGAGGGTGGGGTGTGTGGGAGGGTAGGGGTGTGTGGGAGGGTAGGGGTGTGTGGGAGGGTAGGGGTGTGTGGGAGGGTAGGGGTGTGTGGGAGGGTAGGGGTGTGTGGGAGGGTAGGGGTGTGTGGGAGGGTAGGGGGGTGGGGGAGGGTAGGGGTGGGTGGGAGGGTAGGGGGTGGTGGGAGGGTAGGGGTGTGTGGGAGGGTAGGGGTGTCTGGGAGGATAGGGGTGTGTGGGAGGGTAGGGGTGTGTGGGAGGGTAGGGGTGTGGTGGAGGGTAGGAGTGTGTGGGAGGGTAGGGGTGTGTGGGGAGGGTTGGGGTGTGTGGGAGGGTAGGTGTGGGGGAGGGTAGGGGTGTGTGGGAGGGTAGGGGTGTGTGTGAGGGTAGGGGTGTGTGGGAGGGTAGGGGGTGTGTGGGAGGGTAGGGTGTGTGGGAGGGTAGGGGTGTGTGGGAGGGTAGGGGTGTGTGGGAGGGTAGGGGTGTGTGGGAGGGTAGGGGTGTGTGGGAGGGTAGTAGGGGTGTGTGGGAGAGTAGGGGTGTGTGGGAGGGTTGTAGGGGTGTGTGGGAGGGTAGTAGGGTGTGTGGGGAGGGTTGTAGGGGGTGTGGGAGGGGGAGGGGTGTGTGGGAGGGGGAGGGTGTGGGAGGGTAGGGGGGGGGGAGGGTAGGTGTGTGTGTGAGGGGAGGGGTGTGTGTGAGTGTAGGGGTGTGTGGGAGGGGAGGGGTGTGTGTGAGGGGAGGGCTGTGTGGGAGGGGGAGGGGTGTGTGGGAGGGGAGGGGTGTGTGGGAGGGGAGGTATGGGGGAGGGTGTGGGAGGGTAGGGGTGTGTGGGAGGGTAGGGGTATATGGGAGGGGTGTATGGGAGGGGTGTATGGGAGGGGTGTATGGGAGGGGTGTATGGGAGGGGTGTATGGGAGGGGTGTATGGGAGGGGTGTATGGGAGGGGTGTATGGAAGGGGTGTGTGGGAGGGGGAGGGGAGAATGTGGGAGGGGGAGGGGAGAATGTGGGAGTGGGAGGGGGAGAATGTGGGAGTGGGAGAATGTGGGAGGGGGAGGGGAGAATGTGGGGGGGGAGAATGTGGTGAGGGGAGGAATGTGGAGGGGGAGAATGTGGGAGGGGAGGGGAGGAGAATGTGGGAGGGGAGGGGAGGAGAATGTGGGAGGGGGAGGAATGTGGGAGGGGGAGAATGTGGGAGGGGGAGAAATGTGGGCGGGGAGAATGTGGGAGGGGGAGAATGTGGGAGGGGGAGAATGTGGGAGGGGGAGAATGTGGGAGGGGGAGAATGTGGGAGGGGGAGAATGTGGGAGGGGGAGAATGTGGTAGGGGGAGAATCTGGGAGGGGGAGAATTTTGGAGGGGGAGAATGTGGGAGGGGGAGAATGTGGGAGGGGGAGAATGTGGGAGGGGGAGAATGTGGGAGGGGGAGAATGTGGGAGGGGGAGAATGTGGGAGGGGGAGAATGTGGGAGGGGGAGAATGTGGGAGGGGGAGAATGTGGGAGGGGGA
>NC_134779.1:23727930-23735430 GCF_046742065.1 Oratosquilla oratoria | reverse complement strand
TATATATTTTTTTTTTTTTTACTGGGTGTCCATAGTGACACTGCAATGCATGCTCTAATTTTGGTCTTATCAGTGTAACTAGGATTTTCTTCACCATTACCTCGTCCATGTACTCGAAGGCCACTTTCATTGATCTTATTAAGTTGTAGGTTTCTCCAACTATTTTGTTTACATGTTTGTGTGTATTTCTGTCCACGTGCGTTCATGTGGGTGCATGTGACTGCGTGCGTATGTGTATGTGGCCACGTGAATGTATGTGCTTACTTATGCGAGCTTGCATATGTGTGTTCATACACGTGCATGCATGCGATCGTAAGACCGATTCCCTGGCACTGACCTTGACCTTTACTGACATTGACCTTGACCCTGACTGATCTTGACCCTGACTCACCTTGACCCTGACTAACCTTGTCACTGACTGACCATGGCTGTGACCGACCATGGCCCTGACTGACCTTGACCCTGACTGACCTTGACCTTGATTGACCTTGACCCTGACTGACCATGGCCCTAACTGACCTTGACCCTGACTGACCATGGCCCTAACTGACCTTGACCCTGACTAACCATGGCCCTAACTGACCATGGCCCTAACTGACCATGGCCCTGACTGACCTTGACCCTGACTGACCATGGTCCTAACTGACCTTGACCCTGACTGACCTTGATTGACCTTGACTCTGATTGACCTTGACTCTGACTGACCTTGACTCTGACTGACCTTGACTGACTGACCTTGACCCTGACATTGTCCATGACTGACCTTGATCCTGATCGACTTTGATCCTATGACCCTGACTGGCTATGACTCTGACTGACCTTGACTCTGACTGACCTTGACTCTGACTGACCTTGACTCTGACTGACCTTGACTCTGACTGACCTTGACTCTGACTGACCTTGACTCTGACCTTGACCCTGACTGACCATGGCCCTAACTGACCTTGACTCTGACTGACCTTGACTCTGACTGACCTTGACTCTGACTGACCTTGACTCTGACTGACCTTGACTCTGACTGACCTTGACTCTGACTGACCTTGACTCTGACTGACCTTGACTCTGACATTGTCCATGACTGACCTTGATCCTGATCGACTTTGATCCTATGACCCTGACTGGCTATGACCCTGACTGGCTTTGACCCTGACTGGCTTTGACCCTGACTGACCTTCACTAATTCTTGCTGTTGAGTTTTATTTCATTTAGATAAAATTTAGATTCTATGGACTCGATAATTCCAAACTTATCAGAATGACTTACGTCAACTGTGATCCGTTAGAGTAATGAAAATAAAATAATACAATAGATGATAGATACATTAATACAATAATTCGATGAACGTATACAACAGCTTTCAATTTTCCGATGAAGAAAATCTTTTTAAAAAAGACTTCTGGGTGAAATGATCTATGGTATGGGAAGCAATATTTA
The DNA here is from genome assembly GCF_046742065.1 of Oratosquilla oratoria. Lineage (NCBI taxonomy): Eukaryota > Metazoa > Arthropoda > Malacostraca > Stomatopoda > Squillidae > Oratosquilla > Oratosquilla oratoria. The sequence goes on along the minus strand of NC_134779.1, from coordinate 23,733,996 downwards.
TCAAACACCAAAACGCTACAAAATAAATTAATAAATAAATGAAATAAATAAATAAGAATAAAGTCAGAAACTACGCCAAAGAGAAAGAAAAAATACAGTGCAGAGAAAGAAAAATATAAAAAAGGAGAAATAAATTACATACAAATAGTTTGAGTTTTCAATCATCTTACCGATATATAAAAGTGCCAAGAATATATATTTACATACTCAAACTTCACCAAAGCAAATATTGTAGGAGCTCGTTTCTATATGAATTTAGAATTAATTTTACTAATTTCTGATCGAAGACAATAGACGAAAGGTCAGAACCCAATCCAGGAAATATATATTTTTAATTCAATCTTATATGCATTCAGACGCACACAGGCACACACACACACGCACACACACACGCACACACACACACACACACACACACACGCACACACGCACATACATACACACACACACACACACACACACACAGTCATACATGTGTACACACTTCTTAATCATGAATTGGGTCATGCATATTAATGTTGATTCTGTATGTGGTACATCATTATTCTACTTTATTTTAACCTATTTATGAATTTACCTATTTTTATTTAACTATTTATCCAGTTGTTTTTTCAATGTTTATTTATTCCCGTTATGGAAATATTTTTTTCCTGATATATTCATTTATTCATTTATTTATTAGTTTATTTTTGTCCGACATTTTTCAGAAGACACACCGGAACATCATTTCTCAACCTTCGACAATTTCATTCTAATTGATTTTGCAAAATTTTGCTAAACTGAAGTGATGCCACCACAGTTAAAGAGCTTAAGCTTCATGCCACAAAGCGAGATTAAACGGTAACTTTTCTCTTCGTAATCAGCTTATCATTCATTGATTTAATTCAACATTTCGGACAAAGAAAACGGGTGCCAATTATTTCCTCTCTCACAAGCCATAAATTGATTAGCTATTTGAAGCCTAGGGTACCATCTTTGCCCTGTATGCTAAAGTATCCAGCATATATAATATATATATGTGTGTGTGTGTGGTGTGGTGTGTGTGTGTGTGTGTGTGTGTGTGTGTGTGTGTGTGTGTGTGTGTGCGTGCGCGTGTGTGTGTGCGTGCGCGTGTGTGTGTGCGTGCGCGTGTGTGTGTGCGTGCGCGTGTGTGTGCGCGCGTGTGTGCGCGCGCGCGCGTCTGTGCGTGTGTGCGTGTGTGTGCGCGCGCGTGTGTGTGTGTGTGTGTGTGTGTGTGTGTGTGTGTGTGTGTGTGTGTGTGTGTGTGTGTGTGTGTGTGTGTGTGTGTGTGTGTGTGTCCATGTCCACATGTGCGTGTCTATATGGGCGTATGTTTGTGTATGTACGCGTGCGTCTATAATGCGTGTGTCTGTTCGTTTATATTATATATATATATATATATATATATATATATATATATATATATATATATATATATATATACGGGTGTGTGCGTGCATGTACGTATGTGTATGTATGCCGCAATTCATCCTTTGGAACAACCTCGAAGTCTTTTTACTCACGAGGTGGTACCGAGGCCGACCACGCCACGCCAGATGGTCACAGATGGATATCAGCTGAAATGTATGTAATATTCAGTGTGGCCTGCATTTCGCATGGCTGTGGACGCCCAACTAGGCTCCTGCTCGATCAGATTTAAATTCCGTCAATCATCTCTTACAGGATCTGTCAGGAACAAGGCGAGCGGTGGGACGGCCGGTAGCGGATGGTGGAACCTGCTGCCCAGCCATGAATGAGCCGTACGCGTAGCAGTTGAATTGGTGTGAGAGCAGAGTGGATAGGAAGCAGAGAGCAATGGCCGAGTATGCGTTGGCCAAAAAAAATAAATAATAAAAAATAAAAAAATAATAATAATTATAAAAATTATAATAAAATAATAAAATAGTAGAATAATAGAATAATAGAATAATAGAATAATAGAATAATAGAATAATGAAATAATGACAATGAAATAATAAAATAATAAAATAAATAAAACAACAATAATAATAATAATAATAAAAATATAATAAAAATAAATGATTAGATTATATAAAAATGAATAACTTTATAAATAGATTATATAAAACGAATAACTGAATAAATAAAGAATGAAAATAAAAAAATAAAAATGAAGTAAATAACAAATTAGATAAAACTAATAAATTTGTTAGATACATATTACATAGAAAAATAGAAAATAAACATGTAAAAGTAATAATGATAACAATGATCCTAATGACAATAATAATGACAACAACGATCACAGAAATGATGATAAAACACTGAAAAAAATATCACGACATATCGAACATGTTATTTCAATCACACACACCAAGACCAACCTAACAATATGTCCAGCTTGATGCATATTCTGGTACTTGTAATCTAATACTTTTTAATATAAAAAATCGAGAATAGACTGTCGAGTAAACTTAATGGAAAAAAAAGAATGTACAGTGACGAGAGAAATTAGCATCAACTCGAATTATTAGTGAAGTTATTGGTAATGTTAGTATATCAGTGCATCAGTATATGAATATATAAGTATATAAGTACATCTATATAAGTATATCAGTATATCATTATATCAGTAGATAAGCATATCAGTATACAAGTTTATCAGTATATAAGTATATCAGTATACAAGTTTATCAGTATATAAGTATAACAGTATATATCAGTATATCATTATATCAGTATTCAAGTTTATCAGTATACCAGTATATCAGTACACAAGTTTATCAGTATATAAATATATCAGTATATAAGTATATATCAGTATATACTCGTTAGTATATTATTACATAAAATCCAGGCTGACCATATCTTAATTTATCGTATAAATTACATACTTCACTACAGTATATTGGTACATCAATATAGGAATACATTATTAGGATATATCCATATTAGTATATCATTATAGTACTGTATTAGTAAATCAATAATTCTAAGCTAACCATATCTTTTGATTCATTTAGCTAATCAATTATAATTTAATCAAATTTAGAGAAACGTAAGAACACAAGATAAGAACACAGGAATGAAAGAGACTGCAAGAGACTGCAAGGCCTACACTTGGTAGTTCCATGTCCCTTACCACCTGTCTATTCCATTCGTTGGCATCGTATTAGTATACCAGTTCCTGCCGATTTCTTTCTTAATCCAAATTTTTCCAATTAAAATCCATTACTGAGAGTCCAGATCAGTTGTCTTAATATGATGACCTTGTTTGCGTCACAATTGCTAAAACCTTTGATCCACTTGAACACCTCTATTAGATCACCTCGCGCTCTGTGTCTTCCCAGATACAAGCAGAATATCAAATGAGAGCGTCTCAAGATGGGGACATAAAGAACATAAAGACTCAAAATCTAAAGACTTGTGTAGGAGGACGCGAAGAATATTGTCGATGTCAGAGTTCCTCGAATCCTACGTCATTAGAGTGGGTAAGACGTAAGTAGTTCAAAGTTTTAAAGCCTCGTTAGGTCCCGAAGCTTCCTGAAGATGATGAACCGTTTCATAACGTGAGATTGAACAAACTGGACACCGTTGATTTTTTTTTTTTTTTTTTTTTTTTTTTTTTTTTTTTTTAAGTGGGTGGCGCTCTGGATTTTTTTATCTACACAGCTCCATGTCTCACTTAAATGGATAACTTTAATTTGTATTTATTTTATTATTATTCTTATTTATTTTATTTTTTTGCTCATGCTTGAATGCTCTGTTCAAGCCGAGTAACTATTAGTAGCTCACATTTATCTCAGTGTATTACTATAATGAACAATACAATTCAGTCTACATTCTGTACAAGCTGATTTTATTTCACATCTCGTGAAACCATATACAAGAATATTAACTCACTTTTTTAAATGGACATAAGCTACACCACTCGTTCCCTTTGTACAGTCCGGTTGGCTCAAAGCTATCGTCTTTGCTTCATAATAATCAGCCGCTAATGCAAAGGTTCGAGTCCTTGCGGTGGAACTTCTTTCCATTCGTCACAATGACATGTCACTTTTTTAAATCAACATATTGGATTCAAATTGGACAAATTTAGGTTTAAGAAGGAAGTAGGCAAGTGGTTAACGAATGTAATAGACTTAGTAACCATGTAACACACGAAAATGTACCGATTAACCCTTTACATGCATAACTTGTGTGATTCACCATAGTCTTGGATCACGTGTTGGACTCGTGACCGACAGCTATTTCCCTCTCAGAAGAGAGCTCAGAGCTCGTATATGACCGATCTATGGGTAATGCTATGACCTTAAACGCACACACGCACACACACACACACAAACAACTCTCCGTCCACGGTAGTTGGCGTAACGACTCGCAGCGCAGCGATACTGAAATTATTTTAGCCCTGGGCAGGATTCGAACCCGGACCGCCGTAGTGGCGGCCACGAACGCTATAGGAGGAGGAAGACAGCAATGTTTTGTTCTTGAGCCACATTTCTATGCAATTTGGAGAAACATAGCCAAATAAGATTTTTTTCCGGGAACAGAATGCCAGTCCCCCAGTCCTACAACTCCGGAGTCAAGGCAAGGGAGTCACATTAAGTTTTGAAGAAAAGTTGTAGGGAGGTAATCCTCTTCGACGTCCTCCCACACGTAAATGCCCGTCGTTAGTATCACCTCTTTAATGGAGGTATTACAAATTGTGGCAATTCTCCAATGAGGTGTGAATGTTCTGTTACATGAGAAAGCCGAAGGAAATGCCCTTTGGGAGAGTAATTAGAGGCTGAACCTGCATTATATGTTTGCCAACATTAGAGAATGTGTGTACGTGTATGTGTGTGTGTACGTGTATGTGCGTGCGTGTGTGTACGTGCGTGTGTGTATGTACGTGTGTGTATGTACGTGTACGTGTGTGTACGCGTGTGTGTACGTGTGTGTATTTGTACGTGTGTGTGTGTGTATCTGTACGTGTGTGTGTGTGTTCGTGTGTAAGTGTGTGTCTGTGTGTACGTGTACGTGTGTGTAAGTGCGCTACGTGCGTGTACGTGTTATATGCGTGTGTTTTGTGCGGTTACGGGTGTTATATGCACATAGCGGACTACTTCTGATTTATAATAATTGACTTTTTGTAATTTATTCAGTTATCAGTAAAAATTTTATCACTATCATTGTTATCACTGATTCATTATCAAATTCTTCATGATCATAACCCTGATTACCACCAAAGGCATCAACATCAATTTTCACTATATTTACTGAAATTACCATTGTGATATCATTATCCCTTGCAACCGGCCTTTCCACTGATCATGTGATTATCTTAACCGTTCCTACAAAGGATTACAAAGGTGGAACATGCTAACATGAGACCCTTTGGTCCATAACTAGGTTGGATACAAAAAGAAATAATAATAATAAGTAAAAACTATAATAATATAAATAATAATAAGTAAAATAAATAAGTAAATGCATAGATATAGTTAAATGATAAACAGGTAAATCGTAAATAATAATAAATTGACATAATTAATAATAAATGAAAATCAAGTAAATAATAATAAACAAAAATTATAACAGACATATAATATAAATGTACTGTATCTTTACACCATCTTATCATATTCGAATAAATAACATTTCTAGTTTCTAGAAATTGGGTACAGAGGATCAAATTAGATATCTAGAGGGGACCTATAACTAACACTTGGTTTGATTTTGAGACTTTAGGATAAAGACGTCGGCTTCGGCCGTAGTTAAACGCACACTGTCAGAAGCTTCTCTTTTGATGTATATTCACATCAAACGTAATATATCAAACATCCTTTTTGGGTAAATTTATTTTGATTTCCAGTAGCTTAATCGAGTGTTTTATTTTATATCATTTATTCATTAATCTATTCGTCTGTTTTTTTATTTTTTATTTATTCAATCGTCGTTATTATCATTTCTTTGCTTTATTTTTGTTAATAATGGCCTACTCTTATTCAGTCGTATATATCCCTTTCATCAACAAACAGCATTTGACAACAGCAAAGCATAAGCTAGACTACTCTTAGTTATCTAGTTTTTCTTAAATGAGCAACTGGTTTCCTGGAACAA
>NC_134779.1:23715430-23722930 GCF_046742065.1 Oratosquilla oratoria | reverse complement strand
AGTAATAAGATAACCAGAGGATCTCAGCGATTCAGTTGTTATTAGAGATCCAATTCCTTCTTTAATCATTCTGAGAAGGATTTGGGAGGATTTCCGGCTCCCTAGTTTGACATTTCTAAGATCGAATCTTAAATGCAATTATCACTATCCAATGCAAACGAGATTTGATCGTGAAAAAGATGTGCGTACACAGGTATGTACACACGTACGCACAGATAGCTATACACATGTAAAAACATATACACGGGTGCACATACGCACGCACGCACGTGCGCACACACACACACACACACACACACACACACACACACGCACACACGCACACACACACGCACACGCACACACGCACACATATTATATATATATACATATATTTATTTTTATATATATATATATATATATATATATATATATATATATATATATTGAATATGTTTGAGTTACAGTACTTTATACTCTACCATGTTAATCATGCTACTTTTAATCACATCTAAAAAGGAACAACATTCACTGGAACATTAATATTAAAACTAGATTTCTACAGTAAAAGTTGTAGAAACAACATATGTGATTATAACCGATATGTTCTCATGATAAAACGAGTCTCGTCAATGTAAAAAAAAAATTAGGAGATATTTATAATGTCTGGGAAGTATAGCGGAGGTTACAAGATTAGAGTGAGAAACAAGGTTTGGGCACATGGAAAGAACGAGTGAAGAAATATTAGTAAAAGAAATGCGGAAGGCAGAGGTGAATGGAGTGAACATGAGGGTACGACCGAGGTGAGAGGGGCGTCGAAGAAGAGGGAGATGTCTGTTGAATAATGGAAGGGAGAGGGCAGAATATAGAAGTGAGTGTAGAATGGCTGTGTATGGATGATACTGTAATGAATGGAAGGGAGTGGGTGGGGGATGGTTATAGAGTGGTTACCTGTGAATGTTTTGACGCATACCGAAGGGGTTTCTCCGCGTCTTCAATGTTTCTGCATGAGGGGACGGAGAGGGGAGGGTCGCCGATTAAATGAAGCGGCCATGCTGTGGATGTGCTGTGTCTTGCTGCATTTCTTCTGACCCAGGGCGGTGGGAGAGATGCAGGGATGACCGTCATCCAACAGGAGCTAAAATGAGGAGGGAGGAAGGGGGGTGGTGAATGAGTGTGGAATGGGTGGAATAAAATGGGTGGAAATAAAGTTATACCTTTTGACTTTAGCTACCTCCCTTGGTAAGCGGTAAAGAGACCTTGGTATAAGTCATTCCATGTACTACCTTATATAAATAATAACTTTTCCCTGAAGCTAAGAAGCTCAACCTGGGTAATCAGAACTCTGAATTTAATTACATATCCCTACATAAATTCAATAGTTATTGAAATCACACGTGCATTAAGTACTTGTGCAACTAGAAATTATTTGAATATAATGTAGATATGTGTGCTGTTTTTGTTGCAGGTAAAGATAATAATACCAACTAATTATCTACGTAGAAAAATGCGCGAAAGCATAAAAGCATAACCAGGAATTGATACATTCGTTCATACATAAAGTACATATATGTGTGCGTGTGTGTGTGTGTGTGTGTGTGTGTGTGTGTGTGTGTGTGTGTGTGTGTGTGTGTGTGTGTGTGTGTGTGTGTGTGCGAGTGTGTGTGTGCGAGTGTGTGTACGCGAGTGTGTGTACGCGAGTGTGTGTACGCGAGTGTGTGTGCGCGAGTGTGTGTGCGCGAGTGTGTGTGCGCGAGTGTGTGTGCGCGAGTGTGTGTGTGTGTGTGTGTGTGTGTGTGTGTGTGTGTGTGTGTGTGTGTGTGTGTGTGTGTGTGTGTGTGTGTGTGTGTGTGTGTGTGTGTGTACGTATATATATATATGTGTGTACGTATGTGCGCGCGCACACGTGATTATGTATGTGCTCATATGAGCATGTGCTTTCAAAATATTTATTTATTAATTTATTATTTATTTTGTCTTTGCAGGTGTGTAGTGCTGCGCAGGTCCTTGAAGATTTGTGAGTAATTTAAATACACACACACACACACACACACACACACACACACACACACACACACACACACACACACACACACATATATATATATATATATGTATATATGCATGTACATACACATTATGTAAATTATCTCGCATAGGCTTATCACTTTTGCATTCTCAAGTTATACATACATTTCTTTCTTTATGAAGTAAACCACACAAGCCTTTTAATCATAGAACGAAAGAAGAATTCGCTCATGAAAGAAATTCTTTCATACAATTTCATTATATACAGTGCTTTGTTTGGCTTTCGAAAAGTTTATTCTGTGATCTTCATTACTTGTTTTAAATAAAACGAACGAAAATATATGAACAGGAACGTGATGATATATGGGAACTGCAAAAATCAAGCTAAACAGAAACAATGACAAAAATATCGAGAGAAGGACCAAAGTTTGACCGTATATTAAATAGAAACAAAGTTTCTAGTAAAATCGATGAATGAGCTTAATCTCACCAGCGAGATGTACTTAGAATTCTAGCTGATTTTCTTTGCTAGCTAGATTCTGAGAACAATAAATGAACTGCTTGAAAAGCAGATAATAACAGACTATGACAGCAAGATCAAACTTTTTGTAAAATATTATCCACATATTCAATAAAATGTATACATACATATACAAGTGTATAGGAACATGTGTACTTACAGACTTTCATAGTACATACGCACATACACGTACATAGTATATACACATACATACGTAAATAATACATACGCACATAATCACTTACATTGTACATACGTATATATACGAAGATAGTACACACGTACATAGTACATACACACGTACATGATACTATAAATGCACATGTGCATAGCACATACCCATACGTACATAGTACATACGCACATACATATATACACGACTCGATGGATCAAGTGGTAGAATTCCCGACCGTCACTTCGGCGGGCCGGGTTTGAATCCCGCCTAGGGCTGAAATAATTTCAGTATCGGTGCGCTGCGAGTCGTTACTCCAACTCTCGTGGGTGGGGAGTTGGGTGTGTACGTGTGTGTGCAAGGTCACAGCATTCCCCATAGATCGGCCATATATATGAGCTCTGAGCTCTCTTCCGGGAAGGAAATAGCTGTCGATCACGAGTCCAACACGTGATTGAAGACCTTGGTGTATCACACGTACATAGTACATACGCACATACGTGTAAACATACGCGCACACACGCCACATACATACATACCAAGTGGGGGCTGGAGTCTGGTACATTTGTCCCTGTATTCGGTCAGTTCCAGACCTATTCCATTTCTGTGTACGATCCAGACTGTAACAGTCCCCCGAAGAAGAATACACACAAAACACTGGAAAGACAAACTACCGAATAACTGAGAGAATAGTTGAGCGGTCTCCTAAGCTGCTTCGCTTCCAGAGGAAACGGTTAAGTTGTCTAACTTGGTCAACTTGTAGCGGATACTTGGGAATGATAAATCCATTTGTCTGTCAACTTGGGTAAGATGGATCCAAGTTGTCTCGACAAATTGAGCATAAAGCAGATCGTCCAGGTCCAAAGACTCCATTTTGCTTGTGAGTTTCCCCTCTTTTTACTTCGTTTCTTCGTTTCTTCGTTTTTCTCTTTAAATTCGTATGGTTTTAATTGAGGAAATTAGTATGAATAAAATAAAAATTAGTTCTATGAAAGTCCTTCCTGCGACCAACCTTTGCCTGTTATGCTAGGATTTCCCGAGATTTCTAAAGTGGCTGGTACTATATATATATATATTTTTTTTTTTTTTTTTTTTTTTTTTTTAATAACCTTTATTATGATTATAACTATTCTTATGATTGTAATACAACTGCACCTAAAACTATCTTGGACAGTAATACCTAGATTACTCCCATAACACTTCCGAGAAAAAAAAATATATATATTCCTGCACCAATTAATAAAAACAAATTGGAGATCAGTTTACGAACTTTGTACGGAGAACAAAGTAAAGAAAATTAAACAAAAGAAAAAAGACGATAAAAGAAAATCGCTGTGTGCAAAAAAACTCCTTGGGCATTGTCTTAGCGAGAAACTACTTGAAGCAGATTTCTTATATTGGTTTTAAAACAATTAAATGAACGACATAAATAACATTTCTCAGTAAAATCCATGTGTATAATCACACTTTCGGCTATATTCTATATTTTGTATTTTAAGAACAACAAATGATTAAATAAATAATGATATGAAAAAATTTGTGATGTAATTACGAAACTAGATTTACTTCTAATTTCAATTTCTTAAACTAAATCTTAGGATCAGTTTTAACAGAAAAATTCTGCACGAAATTACTTTATTTCCAAAACATTATGATATAGCGATTATAAAGAAATTAACCTATATTTACTTAGATTCATTATTACATACATACATACTGTACATACATATACCAAAGGCTTTTCCCCCTTACAGGGGAGGTAGCCAAAGACAAAGGCATAACTTCATTACTAATACGACTGATACAAAACAGCATTCTATTGATGAAGGTCACCCAAACATTTGACGATTGTTTTTTTTCTGAGGTAAGATCAAAGGAAAATAAAAACGAAGATATCTGCAAGAGACCATAAGTCTTACACTAGACAGTTCCATGACCCTTACCTCCTACCATCCCAATCCATAAAGTTATCTAATCTTTTAAAACAACCACTAATTTCTCACTACATGGTTATAAAGTCGATTCCAATCGTTAATCATTATTGGTAAACCAATTTTGCCTATTTCCTTCTTAAATCCATTTTTTTTTTTCAAATTTAAATAAATTTCTGCGTGTTCTGCTCTGTTGTCTTAATACGACGTTCGAGGCCACAGACTGAACCATTTCTTCATCAACCGAGACCCTATTTCGGTGTCCATTTGTAAACAAATCGACTGACGCTTTCATTAACCACATACAGAAAGGTCGTTGCTGTAATGATGTTGGTCTTCATTGCAGCAATACAAGATTACGAAGCTAAGCCAAGAGATGCAAAGCCAAGAGATGCAAAGCCAAGAGATGCAAAGCCAAGAGATGCAAAGCCAAGAGATGCAAAGCCAAGAGATGCAAAGCCAAGAGATGCAAAGCCAAGAGATGCAAAGCCAAGAGATGCAAAGCCAAGAGATGCAAAGCCAAGAGATGCAAAGCCAAGAGATGCAAAGCCAAGAGATGCAAAGCCAAGAGATGCAAAGCCAAGAGATGCAAAGCCAAGAGATGCAAAGCCAAGAGATGCAAAGCCAAGAGATGCAAAGCCAAGAGATGCAAAGCCAAGAGATGCAAAGCCAAGAGATGCAAAGCCAAGAGATGCAAAGCCAAGAGATGCAAAGCCAAGAGATGCAAAGCCAAGAGATGCAAAGCCAAGAGATGCAAAGCCAAGAGATGCAAAGCCAAGAGATGCAAAGCCAAGAGATGCAAAGCCAAGAGATGCAAAGCCAAGAGATGCAAAGCCAAGAGATGCAAAGCCAAGAGATGCAAAGCCAAGAGATGCAAAGCCAAGAGATGCTAAGCCAAGAGATGCAAAGCCAAGAGATGCTAAGCCAAGAGATGCTAAGCCAAGAGATGCTAAGCCAAGAGATGCTAAGCCAAGAGATGCTAAGCCAAGAGATGCTAAGCCAAGAGATGCTAAGCCAAGAGATGCTAAGCCAAGAGATGCTAAGCCAAGAGATGCTAAGCCAAGAGATGCTAAGCCAAGAGATGCTAAGCCAAGAGATGCTAAGCCAAGAGATGCTAAGCCAAGAGATGCTAAGCCAAGAGATGCTAAGCCAAGAGATGCTAAGCCAAGAGATGCTAAGCCAAGAGATGCTAAGCCAAGAGATGCTAAGACAAGAGATGCTAAGCCAAGAGATGCTAAGCCAAGAGATGCTAAGCCAAGAGATGTTAAGCTGTAGCTGAAACAGACCTTTGTTTGTGTGTATCTGTGTGCATCCGTCTGTGTATGTGTATACGCATTCGTGTGTGCGTGTGTGCGCACGTGTACGTATGTGCATGTATGTGTGCAACGAAGATGTGCGTGTGTGTGCGTGTACGTGTGTGCGCGTGTACGTGTGTGTGCGTGTATGTGTGTGTACGTATGTGTGTGTGTACGTATGTGTGTGCGTGTACGTGTGTGTATGTGCGCGTGTACGTGTGTGTGCGTGTGTGTGCGTGTTCGTGTGTGTGCGTGTGTGTGTGCGTGTATGTGTGTGTGCGTGTATGTGTGTGTACGTATGTGTGTGTGTACGTATGTGTGTGCGTGTACGTGTGTGTATGTGCGCGTGTACGTGTGTGTGCGCGTGTACGTGCGCGTACGTATGTGTACGTGTGTGTATGTGCGCGTGTACGTGTGTGTGCGCGTGTACGTGTGAGTGCGCGCGCGTGTACGTGTGTGTGTGTGTGCGTGTGTGTGTGTGCGTGTACGTGTGTATGTGCGTGCCCCCCATGCCCTTATGTTGAAGAGCCTGTGCATTCATAACGTCTGCCCAAATGTCAACACAATATTATTCTATTGACTCCTCCCTCCTCCTCCTCCTCCCTACCACTCCCTCCGGCTATCTTAATCTCTCTTCCTCCATCTCCAACATCCTCCACCTCCTCCTCCTCCTCCACTCTTCCTTCCTTCCTGCCTTTGTCCTTCGCCCTCCTCTTCCTCATCCTCCTCTTTCCATTCCTCTCTCCTCCTCCTCCTGTTTCCATCCCTCTCTCCTCTTTCTCTTCCTCCTTTTCCCATCCCTCTCTCCTCTTCCTCCTCCTCCTCTTTCCATCGGTCTCCTCTCCCTCCTCCTCTTTTCATCCCCTTTTCCTCTTCCTCCTCTTTCCATCGCTCTCTCCTTTTCTTCCTCTTTCCATCCCTCTCTCCTCTTCCTCCTCCTCCTCCTCCTCTTTCTCTCCCTCATTACATTTCATCCCTCACTCCTCCTCCTTTTCCTCTTTCATTTCCTCTTCCCTCCTCCTCCTCTCTCATTCCCTCTTCCCTCCTCTCCTCTCTTTCCCTCTTCCCTCCTCGTCTTCCTCTCACATTCCCTCTTCCCTCCTCCTCTTCCTCTCTCATTCCCTCTTCCCTCCTCTTCCTCTCTCATTCCCTTGTCCCTCTTCCTCTCTTCCCTCCCCCTCTCTCATTCCCTCTTCCCTCCTCCTCTCTCATTCCCTCTTCCCTCCTCCTCTCTCATTCCCTCTTCCCTCCTCCTCTCTCATTCCCTCTTCCCTCCTCCTCTCTCATTCCCTCTTCTCTCCTCCTCTCTCATTCCCTCTTTCCTCCTCTCTCATTCCCTCTTTCCTCCTCCTTTCATTCCCTCTTCCCCCTCTTCTCTCATTCCCTCTTGCCTTTTATTACTCCCTCCATTCCGTCCCCATCCTCCTCCATTCTTTCCTCATCCTCTATTCCCTCCTCATCCTCCTTTATTCCCTTCTCATCCTCTTCCTTCCCCTCCTCATTCTAATCCATTCCCTCTATCATTCCTTCCCCTTCCTCAGCTTTCATTCCCTTTTCCTCCTCCTCCTCCATTCC
>NC_134779.1:23702930-23710430 GCF_046742065.1 Oratosquilla oratoria | reverse complement strand
TCCTTAAAGACAGACGCCTACTGCTCACAAGGGGATTCGAACCTTGTCAAGTCTTGGTCCCCCTGAGGACAAAACCACCTTGATGGAAATAGCTGGATGGCTGGATGTCTGGATGGCTAGTGGGGATGGTGGTGGCGGTGACGGCGGCTGTGGTGATGGGGGCTGTGTTGGGGGCTGTGATGGGGGCTGTGATGGGGGCTGTGATGGGGGCTGTGATGGGGGCTGTGATGGGGGCTGTGTTGGGGGCTGTGTTGGGGGCTGTGTTGGTGGCTGTAGTGGTGGCTAAGGTTTTGGTGGTTAAGTTAGTGTTGGTGGTAGTGGCTGTGGTCGTGGTGGTGGTGGTGGATGTGATTGTGGTGGTGGTGGATGTGATTGTGGTGGTGGTCGTGGTGGATGTGGTGGTGTTGGTGGTGGTCGTGGTGGTGGTCGTAGTGGTGGTCGTGGTGGTGGTCGTGGTGGTGGTCGTAGTGGTGGTCGTGGTGGTGGTCGTGGTGGTGGTCGTAGTGGTGGTGATCGTGGAGGTGGTGGTGGTCGTGGTGGTGGTGGTGATCGTGATTGTGGTGGTGTTCGTGGTTGTGGTGGTGATCGTGGTGGTGGTCGTGGTGGTGATCGTGGTGGTGGTGGTCGTGGTGATGATCGTGATCGTGGTGATGGTCGTGGTGGTGGTCGTGGTCGTGATGGTGGTCGTTGTGGTGGTGGTGGTGGTGGTGGCCGTGGTGGTGGTGGTGGTGGTGGTGGTGGTCGTGGTGGTGGTGGTGTTGGTGGCTGTGGCGGCGGTGGTAGCTGTGGTGGCGGCACTGCCCAGGAATCGTCCATAGTGAAGTTGACAGTGGCGTGAATTCGATTGAGAAGGCGTACGAGGAGGAGGAAGAGGAGGAAGAAGAGGAGGTGAAAATAGGAGAGAAGGAATATGAAGATGAAGGTGGGCATGATGAGGAGGAGGAATAAGAGGAAGATGAGGAAAATGAGAGAGGAGAGAAGAAAGAGGAGTAACTCAAGAAGGGAAGAGGAGGAGGCAGAAAAGTAAGGGGAAGGAAGAGAAGACCAAGGAAGAGGAAGAGGAGGAAAGGAGGAGGCGGAGGTGGTAATTGAGAAGAGGAGGCGGCGGTGGAATAGGAAGAGGAAAAGGGGATAAAAAGGAGGAAGAAAAGGAGGAAGAAAAGAAAGGAGGAAGAGGAAGGAGGAAGAGGAAGAAGAGGAAGGAGGAAGAGGAAGAAGAGGAAGGAGGAAGAGGAAGAAGAGGAAGGAGGAAGAGGAAGAAGAGGAAGGAGGAAGAGGAAGAAGAGAAAGGAGGAAGAGAAGGAAGAAGAGAAAGGAGGAAGAGAAGGAAGATGAGAAAGAGGAGGAAGAGGAAGAAGAGAAAGGAGGAAGAGGAAGAAAAGGAGAAAAAGGAAGAGGAAGAAAATGAAGAGGAGGAAGAGAGGGAAGAGGAAGAAGAGGAAGAGGAAGAGGAGGAAGAGGAGGAAGGAGGAGGAAGATTAAGAAGAGGAAGAAGAGGAAGAGGAGGAAGAAGAGGAAGAAGAGGAAGAAGAGGAAGAAGAGGAAGAAGAGGAAGAAGAGGATAAGGACCATCTCGGACCAAAAAGGTGGAGTCACGTATGATAAAGAACAGATTTAAGGCAGGTGGCTGAAAGGACTTAATCCAAAAACGCAGCGTGGCTCTGGTCCATAGAGGCGTCAATAGAGTCCCCACAATACACACTAAACAAAAAACCCACGCTATTATCACTGAAAGCGCCGCTGCTGAATTGTACATCACGGTGAGAATAGCTACGAGTCCAGGACATACCACGGTAGTGTTAAGACATACAGAGATAAAAAGTGTTTCCGCACTTTTGTGCTCCACAATATGACAACGAACCAAAGCGAATGAAAAATGCTCCTAGATCCTGCCTCATATTGGTAGTCGTATTGTTCAGTTCGGAATGCATTGCTCCCATTCGTAAAGATACTTTTTTGACTTCGCGTTCCGACTCAAAGTGCGCACCCAGGAACCGACTCGAGCGAGGAGAAGGAGGCTGGAAAAACAAGAGAAATAAGAGGAAGAGAAGTGAGAGGAGGGATTAGAAAGTAGAAAAGGCGGTGGAAAAGACGGAGGAAGAAGGCTGAGGAAGAAGAGGAAGAGGGGAAGACTAGAAGGAAGAGGAGGAAGATGAGTAAGAGGAAAAATGGAAGGAAAAGGAGAAAGAAGAGGAGAAAGAAGAGAAGAAAAGGATTAAGAAGAGGAGTAGGAGGAGGAGGAATAGGTGAGGACAAGGATTGAGGAGGACTAGGTGGTATAAGAGGACAAAGAAAAGGAGGAGGAAGAAGAGTAAGAAGGAGAAAGTAGGAGTTTGAAAGGGAACAAGCAGGAGGAGGAAGAAGAAGAGTAGGAGGAAGAAGAGTAGGAGGAGGAAGAGATAAGATGAGGAAAAGGAGGAAGAGCATGAAGAGGAAGAGGACAAGCAGGAAGAGGACGTGTAGGAGGAAGAGGACGAAGAGGAAGACAAAGAGGAAGAAGAAGACGAGGAGGAGAAGCTGGAAGAGAGAGAGGACGAGCAGGAGGAAGATGGAGAAGAGATCCAGAAGAGCGAAATCAGAGACAGGAAGGGCGAAAAGAAGGACCTGAAGTATAATGAAGGCCAAGTAGAGCAACTGAAGGCCAGGAAGGCCCAGGATGAAATGGAGTAAAGAGAGCGAGGTCAGGTCAGCCATGGTCAGGAAGACCTGGGTTAAGGTCAAAGCATACAGTCAGGGGCAAGGCAGGGCAAGAGAAGGTCGAGTAGGCTAAAAGGGAGAATCAGGATCGGGGTTATGCCAATCAGGCAAATAGGGTCAAGGAATTCATGCAGGAGGGAAGTCATTCATGGATCGGGCAGAGTCAGTCAGCGAGTCAGTCAGCGAGTCAGTCAGTCAGCGAGTCAGTCAGTCAGCGAGTCAGTCAGTCAGCGAGTCAGTCAGTCAGCGAGTCAGTCAGTCAGCGAGTCAGTCAGTCAGCGAGTCAGTCAGTCAGGTGAAGGAGTAGAAGCAGGGAAAGTGCAATTAGGCAGAGGCAAGGAAGTCAAGCAATGGAAGAGAGGTTAGGCAGGCATACAGACTAGGGGTAAGGGGGCATACAGACTGGGGGGAAAGGGGGCATACAGACTGGGGGGAAAGGGGGAATACTGACTGGGGGAAGGGACATACAGACTGGGGGGAGGGTGCATAAAGACTGGGGGAAGGGGGCATACAGACTGGGGGGAAGGGGCATACAGACTGAGGGAGGGGGAATACAGACTGGGGGAAGGGGGCATACAGACTGGGGGAAGGGGGGCATACAGACTGGGGGGAGGGGGCATACAGACTGGGGGAAGGGGGCATACAGACTGGGGGAAGGGGGCATACAGACTGGGGGGGAAGGAAGAGAACGGGCAGGACAAGAGATGGGGAGGAGGATAGAGGATACCCTGGGAGGAGGCGAGGAGGAGATTAGGAGAGTGGTGGTGGAGGTGGGAGGAGGAAGAGGAGGAGGAGGAGAAGATGAGGAGGAGGAGGAGAAGAGGAGGAGGAGGAGGAGGAGGAAGAAGAGGAGGAGGAGAAGAGGAGGAGGAGGAAGAAGAGGAGGAGGAGGAAGAAGAGGAGGAGGAGGAAGAGGAGGAGGAAGAGGAGGAGGAAGAGGAGGAGGAAGAGGAGGAGGAAGAGGAGGAGGAGGAGGAGGAGTAGGAGGAAGAAGAGGAGGAAGAGGAGGAGGAAGAGGAGGAGGAAGAGGTGGAGGAGGAAGAGGTGGAGGAGGAAGAGGTGGAGGAGGAAGAGGTGGAGGAGGAAGAGGTGGAGGAGGATGTGATGATTGTGGAGGTGGCACTGGTGGTGGCACTGGTGTTGGTGTTGGTGGTGGTGGTGGTGGTGGCGGCACTGGTGGTGGTGGCACTAGTGGTGGCACTGGTGGTAGTAGTGGTGGTGGTAGTAGTGGTGGTGGTGGTAGTGGTGGTGGTGGTAGTGGTGGTGGTGGTAGTGGTGGTGGTAGTGGTGGTGGTAGTGGTGGTGGTGGTGGTGGTGGTAGTAGTGGTGGTGGTGGTAGTGGTGGTGGTGGTGGTGGTGGTAGTAGTGGTGGTGGTGGTGGTGGTGGTAGTAGTGGTGGTGGTGGTGGTGGTGGTGGTGGTGGCGGCACTGGTGGTGGTGGTGGCACTAGTGGTGGCACTGGTGGTAGTAGTGGTGGTGGTGGTGGTGGATGTGGTGGTTGAGATGGCATTGAGGATGAATACACGTGGGTGACTAAAGAGGGGGCTGAAAGTAATCTAGCAGGAAAACTCGAAGAAAAAAAAAGAGGAGAGATAATAGTCTATAAGAAGGCGGAAGAGACGAATAGAGATGAAAGGCCGTCAGCATAATGGCACAACAAATGTTGCAAAATTCTCTGAAAAAAAAACCGGAAGAGATGAAACATGCAATATAAATTAGAAAACAACAATAAAAAGAAGAATTGAAACACAAGGGGAGAATGAATTGAGTATCGAATTGCTTTTTGTCAATTTTTCAACAATTTTCAAACTCTCAATTGCTGAATAAATACGTTTGGCTTTGGTAAGAGTAAAGTACAAAAGGAATACTTATAAACAGGCATTAATCCTACTCGGTTCTGGGATCAATAGTAGAATCCAGACTGGATATTTTTTTTTTTAGAAATGCACACCTACGTGGTATAGCATTAGAAAATGAAATATTAATTTAGTAAATTATAATACATCAATGTAATACATATATTTCTTGGCGGAAATCAATATCAGAAAACGTTGCTAAAACCTATTCAAGATTGTACGATTCAGTGTTAATGATGTGGACATTAAATCATATGTTAGCTGGGGGGGGGGGTTGAACATTCGTGATATATAAACTAGATCCTAGTTGACATGGGGCTAGTTTAGTACCTGCTAGTACTTGCGACTTGTAAACTATCCTTCTACTTGACCAATGTAGACGCAAAGTTAGTAAACTTGCCTCCAAACTGTCCTAGTGTTAACACTTACTTGCCGGACAAGTTATTATGCAGTTAGCACTAGCGGCTACTAAACCAGCCGTATCAATGAGGTTCCCTATGTTAGTTGGGATGTAGATTCTACATTGGGGGAAAACTCTACAATTAATCCCATTCTGTACCACACGTTGTTTGGAAAAGTTTACAACTCATCAAATACACCTTTACACTAAAACAACTATCAATAACACATTAACTGCAAATTAGTAAAGTAAATAAATTAAACGAAATATGTAAATAGGATACAAATAGAAATTTATCTAAACACATTCTGTAGTCCCAGTTGCCTGGAATACTTTACAACTCGTCAAATACGCACTTACACTAAAACAACTATTCATATTAGGTTAACTGGAAATTAGTAAAATAGATAACAAATCTGAACGAAATATATAAATAGGATACAAATAGAAAATTATCTAACAGAAAATTAAACATTTTTCTAATATGATACATAGAAAACTAAAAACTTCATTCCAAACGAAAGTGTGCAAATATGGAAATACGAAAGCGAACACACACTAACAGATTTAGAATCGACTTTCTGATCAAGCAATTGAATTAGAATTACAGATGAATCAGTAAAGAAATATAGGAAAACAGATGAACATACATTTTATGTATATGCATAAACGCGCACAATATCTGGATCTGCATATATGATTAAATTTATATATATATATTTTTTACAAATATTATGTAAGCGAGAAAAACTGATAAACACGCATATAGATACGTTTTTTGCCTGTACATAAACAAGTACAAGACCTGGATCAGCATATATGTATTTTTGAGAAATACATACACGAAATGACTCCCACCTTATAATATTTATGGAGTAATCGTTGAAGAATATCTTGAAGTCTCCACCAGCCACGAGTATTTCCATTCCATGGTCCTAGATGACTCGTTGCTCGTCCACCAGATTGGAAAAGGATGCACTATGTCCGCGACCCCGTGTGTGTTGCCCACGGTCTCCTTGTGAACGCGATTATCATGGACCCTGACCCTTAGGGACTGTCCAATTGTCATCTGTGAGAAATAAGAGACATCAAGGCCGAGCAATACTAGGATTGGGTTTCTCAAATTTCATTTTGAAATTAATCCTTCTCACCTGCAATATTCTCTAAGGTGTTCCCAGACAATTCGCAGATTTTTTTTTCTTC
Organism: Oratosquilla oratoria; assembly: GCF_046742065.1. Classification (NCBI taxonomy): domain Eukaryota; kingdom Metazoa; phylum Arthropoda; class Malacostraca; order Stomatopoda; family Squillidae; genus Oratosquilla; species Oratosquilla oratoria. The sequence goes on along the minus strand of NC_134779.1, from coordinate 23,704,274 downwards.
TTCTTCTTCTTCGTCATATCCGCGAAAAATGCGCCAAATTCTTCATGACCTAACGGTAGTATGACCTCGCTAACAAGAACGCGAAAATTTCCTCTGATCAATTTGCCTTTCGAGTTAGTAAACAGTACGACGTGGTTAGTGAAACTAAAGAAAATCGTTTACGCTACCTTGGCCTGAGTAGTCGGTGCTCCATCGCTACATACCTAAAAGTGTAATTCTGTGCATCCATGATCAACGTAACTTCTTATTACCAAAACTTCCTAAATGTTCAATCTCTATACCTTTTTACTCTCTTACTAGGATTATTTAAACCGAGTTACTAATTTAGGATTAAAGGCAATCGTATTAACATAACCTTCAAGGTAATAAGATTACCAACGTGCACTAAAGGATTTAAATGTTGCTCTGTTTTCAACGTTGATCATGTATGGACTATTTATCGCAAGCTGCAGCGTGTCTATGTTTTCTGTCAACGCAAGCATATTTCCCATTTGATAAAAGGACACATTATCCTAGGCAGTGGAATGGTAGATCCTTCTGTCACTGTAGATAGCCTCTCTCGTAAACCCAAAGTTTGTTACACACACACAAAAAAAAAAAAACGGACATTCCACATCTACCTTGTTTGCCCAAAACGAAGTCAGGGAAATATGCCACCAGTGTATTATGTGTTGGCTACCTCCCTTGTAAAGGGGAAAAAGCCTTTGGTATATGTATGTATGTATTATGGGTTTCCCTGTTGAGCTTCGCAAGGCTGTTCTCTGTACTTACATTAACCGGCGAGCTGCTCCTCCACACGAAGATTCCACTATATTTACACCTCCACTTCATCCGGTATCTTGTAATTCCATAACACAATTTATCACAAAGTAATGAAAACAATGAGATATCGCATCACTAACACAGAATTTCACCTAAAGAAAAATTTCCAAAACCACTTAAATAAAGCGAGTTTCCAGTATGTACTTCCTCACTGGAAGACAGTGGCTCAATATTCCAAAATTTGCGTTGTTGGAAACCACTTGATGACGTATGCAGACATATAGCTAAAAGAATGAATATGATTGGCTAACAGAGTTGTCCTATGCGCTTACCGAATCAACACGTTTGAGATACAAACAAGTACCAGTTACTGGGGTGATACTCTATCAAATGAACTCTGAGTGACTTGTTACCAAAGTAGAACGACCAAACTTTGATCCTAAACGACCTATTCAAGGTGACGTTACTGTCGACTCCGCCCTCTGATGACGATGTCACATTATGCGGCGAGGTCGGATGCGGCGAGTTTATGGGCATGTTCAGTTAACTTAATAAAATCACCTGGCGACATCCGAAGCTTTA
>NC_134779.1:23662930-23667930 GCF_046742065.1 Oratosquilla oratoria | reverse complement strand
TATATACATGAGGGTATGTGTGTGTGTGTGTGTGTGTGTGTGTGTGTGTGTGTGTGTGTGTGTGTGTGTGTGTGTGTGTGTGTGTGTGTGTGTGTGTGTGTGTGTGTGTGTGTGTGTGTGTGTGTGTGTGTGTGTGTGTGTGTATGTGTGTGTTTGAATGTGTGTATGTGTGTCTGTGTTTGTGTATGTGTATGTATATATATATAACATCTCCGCATCTTGCTGATTTTTTAATAAACGGAAGACCTTTTATAAGGTCTCTGTAAATAATTGAAGAGAGTGTGGCGAATGAGATTCGAAATTGAATTCCGAGGTTCAATGAAGAGTTTCATAAGAGGAGAACGGAACCGTAGATTTGTATTTATCAAAGTATCTTATTACGAGGGAGACTCCCCAAGCAACACAATATCCCTCTTCGCGTGATGAAGTGATTACGCAAGGAGACGCTTAGCTTATGGAAAAATCTAGTTTTCTATATCACGTTCAGCTCTTGATCTAGGAAGTCTGATTACTAAATCAGGCCAAAAAGGCAAAGGAAAAAATAAACATAATAGAAAAAGATACAAAAAAATTGAAATTGAAATTAGATAAGATCAAATAATCTATATATATTTATACCAAGCGATTTTCCCCCTTATAATAGAGGTATCCAAGTCAAAGGTACGTACCTACTCCTACCTATTCCACTCCCATCCACCACTATTTCCACCAATTCCATCTTAGCTCCTCGTGGATGACGGGTCATCCCTGCATCAGCCCACTGACCTGGGTACGAGGCAATGCAGCAAGGTACAGTGCATCCACAGCAATGCCGCTTCACTTGATCGGTGACCACAACTCCTCTCCGTTTTTTCATGCATACAAAGAGAAGACAGAGAGAAATCCTATCGGGCAGCGTCAAAATATCATTCACACATACGCATCCCCAACCTCCCACACCCCCCTACCCCTCCCCTCCTTGCATAATAGTATTATCTATACACAGTCACTCTCCACTCATTCCTATTTCCTGCCTTCTCCATTCCATGCTCAACAGACATTCCCCTATTTCTCAATGCCCCCTTTACCCCATCCATCCATCTCATCCTCGGTCGTCCCCTCAAGTTCACCCCTTCCACCTCTGCCTTCCACACCTCTTTTACTAATTCTTAATCACTCATTCTTTCCATGTGTTCAAACCATCCCAATAATCTTTCATTAGCCCTACCTACCATCTTCTTTTCCAATACCGTTCACCTCCTCACCTCCTCGTTTTATCACTCTATCTAACCTCGTAACCCCTGCCATACTTTTCATACATTTCATCTCGAATACATTTGAACTTTTCCTCTCTGAAAATAAGACAAGAAATAAGACACGAAATAAAAAAAAAATAGAATGAAAAATAGCGAATGGAAACAGAATCAGATAAACTAAATAAAACGGAATAGAATAGAAATAGAAATAGAGTAAGATGAAATTGAAAATGGTTAACAATAAACAAAATAATGAATAGAAAATCAAAGTAAAATAAACATGACAAAATAGAATGAAAGGAAAAATGCAAACAGAACGAAATGAAATGAAATAATGTAGTCTTCTTTTATGTAATTCCGCTCTCATCAATGCGTAAATAAAAGCCTATCACAGTAACTTGCTTCCCATTGGCCCTCGTCCTCTCTGGAGTGGATCTCTCTGATTGGGCAGCGACATGTTACGTCATGCGCCAATCGGTGTGCTTTTTTGGTTCATTGAGCATTTTTTTTTTTTTTTTTTTTTTTTTTTTTTTTTTTTTGAGGATATTGATTGGCTAAATGACAGACCGACACCTCTGTATGCCATCATGCGTCAATTGTGGCGAGTTTTGGGTCCATTCTGCGTATTTTTTGGCGGTAGATTTTGGTCCACTTGAGCCAGAGAGATTGGAGAAAGACAGAGTAATCCACTACTGTGTGAACTAGAGGATAACATTTCGTACCCGATAAACAACATTTCTATCCATAATAAGGAAAAGTTTGAGAAGGACAGTAGAAAGGAGAGATGGTAGAAATTATAATTTATCATTATGCCTGCCATTTATTTTATATCATATGTTTATTTGTTTGTTATCATTTCTCTGTTTGTTTATCATTATTTGCTTGATTTTTATTTATTATTATCTATCTGTCAATTTATTATTATTTACTATTTACCTAATTGTTTATTATCTAAGTATACCTATACATTTATCTATTATTTATATCATTATATATTTTTACTTATTTATTTATCTATTCATCATTATTGTATATTTTTTTGCATCCGACCTAGTTATGGACCAAAAGGTCCCCTGTCAGCATGCACCTGCTCCTTTGTAATCAGATTTTTTTTAATGGTATCTGATACGTGGGCATAGGCAGTATTTAAATCTGAGATGCAATCACATTAACAAAAGAATATAATAAATTACAAAAATAAATCACACCAATTAAGGTTTAGACGACTTATGAGTTTAAAAGAAAAAATAGAATAAGTGAGCAAATGAAAAAATATATAAAAATCAAGTAAATCGCTATGATTTGATAAGCATTATACACCAGTGCTTTGATACTTATTTTACCGATTGTACCAGCAAAATCCCTGTTCAGACAGATCAAATGTATTAAATAAACAAGATTGTTAAGCAAAAGGTAAGCAAGCAGGTAAATTTTGAAACCAAGACCTTAATTGCTTTACGTTAAAATAATGGAAAAAATTGGCAGCAAGAAGAGATATATAAAAATGATTCATTTTTCAATGGCATTGCATTCTTTTTAATTACCTCTTTGTCTGAAATACCAACGTACTTTGTTCTTTGCAATGGATTTGCGTTCTTTTTAATTACCTCTTTGTCCTAAATCCCAACGTACTTTGTTCTTTGCAATGGTATTGCATTCTTTTTAATAACTTCTTTGTCTGAAATGACAACATACTTTGTTCTTTGCGTTGGTATGAATACTATTTTTCTAATAATCACCTTTACCATCTGCAGCTGTCGTTTAGGTCAGTGTTTAGGATGATGTTGATTCTAAACTGTTATCTTACTTCTTACTTCAGCTCCCAGTAGTAGACGTTATGCCTGTCAGTGGTCCCAGCATGTTCCTCATTTAAGACCCGTTCCTCCCTTAGAGTTTCGATGTTGGGCACGTCATGTCTACTGTGGGCTTCTTCAACGTTTTCTTTCCATCTTTTCTTTCATCTGAACTGTTATCATTATATCGTAATAAACATATTGTGATGACAGAGATATTATTAGCACGTCGTTTTGCTTGTTAAGGCCCTGTCAAGTACATGGTTTGTCAAATACGTGTTTATTTCGATAGAATTGTCGACAGCTGACAATATCATACAAAATGTTATCATCATGTTTGGCATTTATTTGCGTGCGTTAATGTTCGCGACGTTACTGACTTGGTGCAAACAATCCCTGCCGCCTTCATTTACAAAAGTGTTTACATTACATATATTAATACACGACCGAAGTTGTTAAAAAAAAAGAAGAAAATAAATCTATCTAATCTTCAAAAATCAGGACTTAGGATCCCAAGTATAAAAAATTAGGCCTTAGGATACCAAGTATCAAAAATCAGCACTCAGGATACCAAGTATCAAAAATCAGTACTTAGGATACCAAGTATGCAAAAATGGTTGAAAACTCAAGGTAATGTGTTATCACTTTTTTTTTTATATAATTTTAGTTTATAATTAGATGATTTCACCATGATGTAAAATATAACAACTTGTAATACGTGGTGCAAGATGTATCATATTACGTATCTAATCATGTTTGTGAAGTTCCCAAGGATGGGTTAGCTAATATTTCAAGAAACCTTCTCGCCTTCTATATAGTGATAACGGGAATCTTTGTTATATATATATATATATATATATATACATATATATATAAACAAATATGTATGTATATATGTATATATATATTTGAATATCTGGGGAGCAGATTCTCTTGTATGCATGCATTGTTAAAATCGACAGCGTTAGTGAGGTTGTTGATCTTCTTGTGAGTATTCTCCAGTTTTCTAACCAATATTCTGCCATTTAGAGGGTGGGCATATACCAAGTTGCCAAAATGATTCATTTATTTCAACGTTTCGTCTAACAAAGAGACATCTTCAGGAAATTCTGTAACATAGATAATAATGACGTACAGAAATATTATTGATATTTGCTTCTATATTTGTATAATTGGTTAGATTTACATGTTGTTTTCTATATTTCTGTACGTCATTATTATCTATGTTACAGAATTTCCTGAAGATGTCTCTTTGTTAGACGAAACGTTGAAATAAATGAATCATTTTGGCAACTTGGTATATGCCCACCCTCTAAATGGCAGAATATTGGTTAGAAAACTGGAGAATACTCACAAGAAGATCAACAACCTCACTAACGCTGTCGATTTTAACAATGCATGTATATATATATATACATACATATGTACATACAACTTAAACCCACTCTCGGAGAAAGATAAGCTGAGATACAGAGTAAACCGTATATTTCGACCACTAACTGTGGTCCTCTTCAGCAGTTAGTGGTCGAAATATACGGTTTACTCTGTATCTCAGCTTATCTTTCTCCGAGAGTGGGTTTAAGTTTTATTTTATTCGTGTGTTACGACACCTACGTTACTTTATATATATATATATATATATATATATATATATATATACATATATATATAAATATATATATATATATATATATGTGTGTGTGTGTGTGTGTGTGTGTGTGTGTGTGTGTGTGTGTGTGTGTGTGTATATCTATGTATATATATATATATATATATAATATATATATATATATACATATATATAATATATATACATATAGATATAGATAAATATATATATATACATATATATAATATATATACATATAAATGATGACAACAGCTATCCTTCCAACAATACCAACACACATGTTTATCACCCACAATCCAGGTAACTTCTATTGATTTTTTGCCAGCGTCCCTGACTTGTCAT
>NC_134779.1:23650430-23652930 GCF_046742065.1 Oratosquilla oratoria | reverse complement strand
GTATGTGTGTGTGTGTGTGTGTGTGTGTGTGTGTGTGTGTGTGTGTGTGTGTGTGTGTGTGTGTGTGTGTGTGTGTGTGTGTGTGTGTATTTGTGTGTATGTGTGTGTGTGCTTATGTGTATACATATATCAAAATACGTCTAACTATCCACTTTAACAAGAAATCAACTCAAAACCGAAAGATAAATCTTCAGAGTCTGTGGTCTCAACTTAGGGAAAGGTCACCCAATCCAGGTCAAATATCAACTTAAGTTTGTTGTATTTTAATCTATTCATTTATCTAATAGTTTCTTTAGTTATTGTTCATTTCCATTTCATTTGTTGGTATTTTATAATCTATTTATTCATCTATTGATTTATTTACCTATTTCCTTATATATACATATATATATATATATATATATATATATATATATATATGTATATATATTAGACACAATGTTGTAGCACATTTATAAATAATAGTGACGATGAACCTGCAGTTGGAATAAAAGGAAACATAGAAGAGATTATAACTTTTATATTTCGGCTAATAGCATGTTCATATATATATATATATATATATATATATATATATATATATAAATATATATATACAAACATGGAAATACACCATGAAAGATAAAAAAACAGAGAAAAAAAAAGGATTAGGGAAAGAAAGAGAGAGAAAGAGGGAGAGACATAAAAAGTGAAGCAGGCAAAAAAGAATATAAACAAAGAGAGGGACAGAGAGAGTGAGTGAGAAAGAGAGAGAGAGAGAGAGAGAGAGAGAGAGAGAGAGAGAGAGAGAGAGAGAGAGAGAGAGAGAGAGAGAGAGAGAGAGAGAGAGAGAGAGAGAGAGAGAGAGAGAGAGAGAGAGAGAGAGATTTTTATGTTATTTTGGTTTTGCATTTTCAGTATACTTGTTTCCCAATAGAGATTACAGAACGGGTCAGTATTGTTACTCTTTTGTACGTAGTCATTGTTTTTTTTTACATCATGCAGAGGTCACACTGAGGGGAGAAGATATTATACACAATATGTTGAAAACTGTATCCTGTGTGTAAATAACACAGTTATAAGAAAACATGTTTGATTCCTAATAACCAAGAGTAATATGCGAAATCTAGAAAGAATTTCATTATAGCAAAGGATCAACTCTTGATGAAATTAGTTATAATAAATGTTATTATTATTTTTACATAAGGAAAATGTGCCTTAAAAAGTTTGGTCTATGAATCTATGAGTATGTTTTGTATATAAGTAACAATGAATAAGATGAATAAAAGATGAAAAAAAATTAAGAAGACAGTCTAACGCTTGCATGAATAAGATATTCGAATGCCTCAAAAACTACTTTGCAGAGAACTATAAAGAGGTCTTGTTCCTTCAAATAATTAAGTGGTGTCGTTGTTTTCAGAAGTGTTCGGTCAGTTGTCGTAGTTGCTGCATGATATGAACGAAATGTTTAGGAAGATGTGACAGGACTTTATATTGTGGTGTAAAATGTTGACGTCGTTTTTGGAAACTCAATCACATTTTTTTTATTTTATGAACGAAATCCAATGAAAATAACGATATATCTTATTATCATAATCTCAAGAGCTTTCGCTGTTTTTTCAAAGGATCGGTCAATAGCTGCAGTTGTAATACACAAACGAATCTTTTTTGTATAGGATGACACTTCATGACAAGATGGGAAATGTTTCTGCTATTTTCGACCAGTTTCAGTCAAGAACAGCGGTTGCTGTTGATGCGAATCCAAAATATTTTGAAAACAGCAAAAACATTTAAAGGGATAATCTCACACACGTGTATACGCACATAAACGTACATGAACAAACAAAATAGACAATATATTGGAGCCAGAGCTAGACAACGAACATTTAACATAAAAAGATGCAAAGTATTGGAAATGAATAAAACTCCTAAAGATCTTCAATCAATGACTCAATAAAAAAAAAAATGAGCCAGTTAACAAAAGAAGAGAAGATTCTGGGAGTGGTCGTCACGTACATTTTATTACTTGACAAACCTATATACAAATTCCTTGATGAAACGTACGGGTAATTAACAAACATTAAAGTAACTTTCACTACATGGGCGAGGAGATGATGAAAAATAAAGATCATATGATGTCTGCTCCGACCAAGTCTTGAATGTGCAGCAATGGTATGGGCTCCACACAGAGTGAAGTTTGTAAACAAGGATAAAGAAAATGGCGAGCATTGGCCAAACAGAGTCCCAGCTTTGGATACAAAACATATGATAATAAATTAAAATAACTAGTCCTGATATCACTAAAAGAAAGAAAAAGATAAATGTCATATGGTGTCTGATCTGTGGTCTCCACACGGAGTAAAAGTAACAAATAATAATTAGAAAAATACAGAGAGCATTGACCAAACTAGGGCTCAGCTTTGCAGATAAAACATACGACCAAAAATTAAAACCACTGACTCTGATATCACTGATAAAAAAAAAAAAAAAAATGTCATATGATGTCATATGATGTCTCCAC
>NC_134779.1:23625430-23627930 GCF_046742065.1 Oratosquilla oratoria | reverse complement strand
GAAGAGAAGGGTAGTGTAAAGAAGGAAGGGTAGTGTAAAGAGAAGGGGAAGAGAAGGGTAGTGTAATTAGGTATTGGGGTAGAGAAGGGTAGTGTAAATAGGGTAAGGGGAAGAGAAGGGTAGTGTAAAGAGGGGAAGGGGAAGAGAAGGGTAGTGTAAAGAGGGGAAGGGGAAGAGAAGGGTAGTGTAAAGAGGGGAAGGGGAAGAGAAGGGTAGTGTAAAGAGGGGAAGGGGAAGAGAAGGGTAGTGTAAAGAGGGGAAGGGGAAGAGAAGGGTAGTGTAAAGAGGGGAAGGGGTTTAAGGTGAAGAAAGGGGAGAAGAAGAGATTCGAGGGAAGAAGAGAGTAGAGAATGGGAGAGGAGGAGGGGAAAAGAAAAGGAGGAGAGGAGGAGAAGAGGAGAGTAGTGGAGGGTGGGGAGGGGGGAGAAGGGCAGTGTAGGGGGAGGGGGGAGATGAAGGGAAGGAAATAGAAAGGAGGAATGTCGAGGGGAGAAGAGGGGAGACGATGTGTGAGGAGGGGAAAGGACGGAAGTGGAGAAGAGGGGAAGGAGGAGGAGGAGGAGAAGGAAGAGGAGGAGGAGGAGGAGGAGGAGGAGGAGGAGGAGGAGGAGGAGGAGGAGGAGGAGAGGGGAGTGAGGAGAGGGGAGGGGAGATGAGAATGGAATGAATAGAAAGGAATGGAAGGGAAGGGGGAGGGGAGGGGAGGGGAGGGGAGAGGGGAGAGGAGGGGAGGGGAGGGGAGAGGAGGGGAAGGGAAGAACATTGCTTAGGGGTGTGATAGACGCCAAAAATTATTAACAAAAAGGATTTTCAAAAAAAAAAAAAAAATCTTCAAACAAGCGTTTCCCAGCGACTTTCATGACACGTAAAATAAATAACAGATAAACAGTAAAGGGTAAACAAAGAAATGAAAAAGAAAATGGAGGAAAGAAGAGAGAGAAAATAAAGATGTGGTAATACTAAGTATATTGGAAGAGTGAGAGGTCTTGAATAGACCCCGAGGATTCGTGAGATAGAGCAACACCATCAAGGTAGAGACTAGAACATCATTTTCAATTTGAAGTTCTGATGAACCCACGAGCACATAATGATCCTTTGAAGGAACGTAACATGAACTTTTTTTTTTCTCTATTATATGTATCTTCTCCATGAGAACTTAATTTTTTTTTTCTTCAATATGTAAGTGACAGTATTTTTTTGTTAACATTGATTAAAGAAAATTAAGTATTTATGTCTAATATATATATAATGGAATTTTAAAAGTAAAGAAACATTTTGTGTGTGTGTGTGTGTGTGTGTGTGTGTGTGTGTGTGTGTGTGTGTGTGTGTGTGTGTGTGTGTGTGTGTGTGTGTGTGTGTGTGTGTGTGTGTGTGTGTGTGTGTGTGTGTGTGTGTGTGTGTGTGTGTGTGTGTGTGTGTGTGTGTGTGTGTTTTGTGTTTGTGCGATTCTTGTGAAATTATTAAAAAGAATACTATTTACCGTAAGCCTTTGTTTCTTATTTCTAGTGTACTGAGATGGCCATAACCATTTTCATTATTATACAACACAATAATAACATATATTTCCATTCATTTTCAATTACCTAATAATAGTATGTGACTAATCATAGTACCAAAGACTTATTAAAACAATCCATTTCCTTAACACTAACCTAATTATTTCGTTTTTGCCATATTTTTCTAATTCGTCTACTTACCACAACATGCCCCGTTGTATTGTATTCAATTAGGCTTATTTCTGTCATCCTTTGTTCCTCAAAGCGTCCCTAAATATGACATTTAGACCCCAAAACCTTAAGGATAAACATTCTCATTGCCCATTCCATGAATCCCAGATTTATTGTGGAATCGGCTTCGTACATTATCGAAGTCTTACATTTACGAAACGAAGAAAGGATGAAAAGACAAGAAAACAGAGGTCTTTGAGGCCAAGGAGGAGGGGTCTTCGGGCATTGGGAGAAGGAAGGCTTCTTTCTTTTAATGTCAGAAGTTAAGGAAGATGGTGGTTGGCAAGACCAAGGTGTATTCTTGTAATATCATTGTCATCATCGTCATCGTCATCATCGTCGTCATCGTCGTCATCATCGTCATCGTCGTCGTCATCGTCATCATTATTATCATCATCATCATCATCATCATCATCATCATCATCATCATCATCATCATCATCATCATCATCATCATCATCATCATCATCATCATCATCATCATCGTCATCAACATCATCATTATCATCATTATTATTATTATTATTGTCATTATTATTATTATTATCATTATTATTATTATTATTATTATTATTATTATTATTATTATTATTATTATTATTATTATTATTATTATTATTATTATTATTATTATTATTATTATTATTATTATTATTATTATTATTATTATTATTATTATTATCATTATGTTTATTATTATTATGTTTATTATTATCATTACTGTCATAATTATTATTGTCATTACTATTATCTATCTATTTATTTTTATTTTT
>NC_134779.1:23610430-23612930 GCF_046742065.1 Oratosquilla oratoria | reverse complement strand
ATGGATCAAAAGGTCTCCTGTCGGCATGCTCCGCCTTTGTAATCCTTTGTAATAAGGGAGGTGTTTTTACGAAAGTATAGAATATTACAACAGAATTTGTTTCTATTCAAAGTAACTAGCAAAAGAATGTAGCATATTAACCTAGTGTTCCGCCATCGTAAACTACTGTGCCCTTCTTCTTCAGAACCTTGATTGTCGATATCAATTTTTTTTTTTTTTATTTAGCGCTAGATCTTTTTATTCACCCAAAATAAAGCAATATGTGGTCGTTAGGTTAAATAACTAACCCGGTTAAAGTCTCGGTTAACTGTTGATGTTATATAGTGGCAGTTTCGGTAAAACTGAGGATTTTATTGTGGGTCATTTTAGTTGGTTCTATTCAGACAACGCAAAGACGCGGCCAAGGATCGATACCATCAATTCGGTGACACAATCACTTCAGTTCATTGACATAAACGATTCAATTAGGTGACATGATCCATAAGATTCTTTGCCTATCAGAATCCCTTGATTCAATAACGACTCAATCGTTTAACTAAAGGCTAGCAAACCTTTATCCAACCCTCCCTACAAAGGCATTACGGAAATAAAAAAATCGCCTGACGACAGCCGGAATGAAAGGAAAAGTGCCACCAGGAATGGAAGGGTTACGTTTTTTTTTTTTTTTTTTTTTTTTTTATAAAGAGGGATGACACAGAGATGGATAGAGTAGCCTGTAAGCGATCCGGATGAAATTAAAAGAGTTTCACCGTAGGCAAGATGTTTATTGTGAAAGACTATTGCAAAATTAATCTAGAATGTCCTACAACTAAATAAACTTATTTTTTCTTTTACCCATCCTGGATATGCATATATATATATAATATATATATATATATATATATATATATATATATATATATATATATATATATATATATATATATATATATGAATATATATATGTATATATATACACATATATATACATATATATATATATATATATATATATATATATATACATATATATACATATATATATATACATACAATTATATATATATATATATATATATATATATATATGTGTGTGTGTGTGTGTGTGTGTGTGTGTGTGTGTGTGTGTGTGTGTGTGTGTGTGTGTGTGTGTGTGTGTGTGTGTGTGTGTGTGTGTGTGTGTGTGTGTGTGTGTGTGTGTGTGTGTGTTTGTGTGTATCACACACACACACCACACACACACACACACACACACACACACACACACACACACACACACACACACACACACACACACATATATATATATATATAATATATATATATATATATATATATATATGTATTTATATATATATATATATATATATATATATATATGTGTGTGTGTGTGTGTGTGTGTAGTTGCATTATGGTTCATATTTCATATTAGAATTTCAGAAATAGCCAACTTATAGAATAATCCCCAACTACTACAACTTTCAACAGGATCTTGTTATTCATAAATGGAAGATCTCAGTTCGACTCGCATATTCAAAATGACAAAGTTGGTTGGCAGTAGGCGGTCTCTGTTCATTAAAAAGGAATGAACAAGATGATATAATTGGCTAAGTGTAGAGCTCCACCAACCAATCAAAAGTTCAAGAAGAATGAATTGCCTGGAAGGCAGATTTCCATTGTTCTTTAGGATTGGCTTATTTTGAGCCTATATGAATGCTTTAACCTATAAATACAAGCAAAGCGTTTTTTTTTTTAATAGAATTTTTTTATGACTGCCGTAGCATTATCCTTAAAGTGTGGACATTGTGGGCCATTAAAAGATATTTTTACATAAGAACATAAGAATGAAGGTGTCTGCAAGAGACCATAAAGCCTACACTAGGCAGTTCTATTCGAGGCACACAATCAGTAATAGGGAGAGTATTTAATAAGAGAAAATAAATGAAAAAATATATTTTCATAAGTTAAAAACTATTCTACTGATCTAGCCAAAAATATATTGGTGCCTATTGTTTTCAGAAGAGTTTGAAATATATGTACACTTGTTTGAGGAAAGAGATTCTTCTTAAAACTCCTACGGCGCACTTTCGGATGTTAAACGGCACACTGATTGAGAATCTGTGCTTTAGGGTATTTCTTCTTAATCTAGGGACCGTGATCCCTTGAGGGCGCACAAAGCGTCACAAAAGGGACCACAAGCCTGAAACTAGTGGTAGTTAGTGGGTGGACAACGATTGTATTTACTGATGAAGTGGTCTCCTGTAGAACAGCAATACAATTAGAGTGAGAAAATTTGTTGAGAAACATAGCTTTAAAGGCATAACTTTCCCAGTTAACATACTCTCCCTAAGAGGCGGATTCTGGACTGAAGAAGGTATGGCTTCTTCGACTGGCCCTCCCTGCCTTAATGAAAATCTATTTTATAATTTTCTTCATATCATCATCAGTCAATCGTTTCAATAAAGAGAAAATAAATGGAAAAAATATATTTTCATAAATTAAAAAACTATTCATAAATATA
>NC_134779.1:23590430-23592930 GCF_046742065.1 Oratosquilla oratoria | reverse complement strand
ATTCACCATAAGTAAAAAATCAAAGATAAATAAATAAGTAAATAGATAAATAAATAGATAATAAATAAATAAATGAATAAATAAATAAATAAATAGATAAATGGATAAAGCTGAATAATATCTCCTGGCGGCAATAAGAGCGAAGAAACAAGACTTTATTAGGCCAATATCAAGTCACCCACGATAACAAATATTTGCTCCAGATATTCGCTTCATGCTGTTGTCGAGTAACAGGAAAGGAGAGAGAGAGAAAGAAAGAGAGAGAGAGAGAGAGAGAGAGAGAGAGAGAGAGAGAGAGAGAGAGAGAGAGAGAGAGAGAGAGAGAGAGAGAGAGAGAGAGAGAGAGAGAGAGAGAGAGAGAGAGATGATAAAGAGAGAGAGAAAAAGCTGTGAGGCAGAATAACCTCGTCGAGAAAACAAAGCATAAATGGAATGACAAGATTCAGGGAAATAGAGAACGAGGAAAAAAGAAGAGGAGGAGGAGGAGTAGGAAGAAGGGGAGGAATAGGAGGAGGAGGAAGAGCTGGAATAGGAGAAGGAGAAGGAGGAGGAGAAAGAGAAGGAATAGGAGGAGGAAAGAGAGGGAGGAGGAGGAATAAGGCGAAATGTGAAGGTGGAAGAAGTACGGAAGATAAAGTTTAAGAGATGCCGATGGTAAACAGGAGGAGGAAGAGGAGGAGAAGGAAGGGGAGGAGGAGGAGGAAAAGGAGGAAGAGGAGGAGAAGGAGGAGGAGGAGGAGGAGGAGGAGGAGGAGGAGGAGAAGGAGGAAGAGGAATAGGAGTATATTAAAGAATTAGTAAGACGGAATGAGGACAAAGACGTGTCTAATCAGGGCAAGAAGTAAGGACACAGGAAAAAAACAAAAACAAAACAAAAAAGAGAAAAAGAGAAAAACAGACGTGATTAAGAGTAGGAAAAATAATGTAAGGAGAGGTCGTAGGGGGAGGAAGAGGAGGAGGAGGAGGGGGAGTAGGAAGAAGAGGAGGTAGTAAAGGAAGAAGGAAAAAAAATTGTTATGTTGATAACGAGGTGTCGTTACGAGAGAAAAGTAACTTTGGTATGAGGAAGCTTCAGAAGACGTCATGGGCGGAGACGTGAAGAAAAAGAGAATATGATGGAGAACGAGGTGGTGGAGAAAGAGAAAATAGAGAAGGAGAATAAGAAGGAGAAATAGAAGGAAGCGTATGAGGAGCAAAGAGGGGAAATAATAAGAAGAGAATAAAGGAGAAGAGGAAGGATATGTTGGGAGAGGAAAAACATAAGGAAGAAAAGAACGAAGATATGATGGAGGATATCAAACTAGTGTTGGAGAAAGGCGAAAGAAAGAGAAGAGATTATGATAAGGAAGGAGGTGGTGGAGGAGGAGAAAGAGAAGATGGAGGGTAGGAGGAATAGGAAGAAGCAAAGGAGGAGGACAGGAAAAAAGATAAGGAAGAGAAGAAAAATAAGGAAGACTAAAATTAGAACGTAGAAAAGGAGAGGAGAATATGATGGGGAGGGAGATGGTGGAGAAAATGTGGGAGGAAGGAAGGAAGAAAAGAACGAAGAGAAGGAGTAGAAAGAGGGAGAAGAACAAGAAGGTTATATTGCTGTTGGAGAAGGGAAGAAAGAAGAAGAAAATATGATGAGGAAGGAGGTCGTGGACGGAAGAAAAATGTAAAAAAAAAAAAGAAGAAGAAAAGCGTAATGAAACGAAGTAAAGGAAGAGGAAGAAGAGAAGAACAAGGAATAGGAAAATGAGGATGTGGAGAAGAAGAGGCGAATATGATGAGTAGGGAAAAGGTGGATGAGGAAATAAGTAGAAGGAGTGTCGGAAGAATAGAACAAAACGAAGGAGGAAGAAGAGGAGAAGGATAAAGAAGAGAATAATGAGAATGTAGAGAAGGAAGAGCAGAAGAAGAAAGGGGAAGCAAAGAGGACAATCAGGAGGTCGAGGAGGAAAAAGAGGATTAGGAGAAGGATGATGATAAAAGAATGAGAAAGAAAAGAAGAAGAAAGAGGAGGAGGAGGAGGAGGAGGAGAGGGAGGAGGGGAGGAATGAGAACGATAAAGAGAGGAAGTATATAATAGAGGAGAGGAATTAAGAGGATCAGGGCGGCGAGGAGTAAGACTAGAAAGGATAGGAAGAGGAAGAGGAGGAGGAGGAAGAGAAGGAAAGGGAATAAAAAGCAGGAGCAAAAGGAAGAGAAGAAAGAAGAGCAAGAGAAAAGGAGGAGGAGGAAGAAGAAGAGGAGGACGAGGTGGAGGAGGAAGAAGAGGAGGAGGACGAGGAGGAGGAGGAAGAGGAGCAGGGGCAGAACCATGCGGAAGAGGAAATAAAAGAAGAGGAGGAAAAGGAGAAGAAAGAGGATCACTAGGAGCAGGAGGAGAAGAAAAAGGAGAATGACGACGAAGACGAAGAGGAGGAGGAGGAGGAGGAAGAGAACAAGGAGGAGGAGGAGGAGGAAGAAAAGGAGGGGTAAACCAATGAAGACAACGATGCCAAGGAGGAGGAGGAAG
>NC_134779.1:23582930-23585430 GCF_046742065.1 Oratosquilla oratoria | reverse complement strand
CTCTCCTGCTCCTCCTCCTCTTCGAATTCTTCCCCACTTCCTTCTACTCCTCGTTCTCCTCCCCACATCCTGTTTCTCCTCCTCGTCTTTCTTCCCCACCACCTCCTCCTTCCTCCTCCACCTCCTCGGCTTCCTCCCCCACTTCCTGCTCTTCCTCCTCCTCCTCTTCCTTTCTCACTTCCTCCTCCCCCTCGTCTTCCTTCCCCAACTCCTCCTCCTCCTCCTCCTCGTCTTCCTCCCCCACTTCCTGCTCTTTCTCCTCCTCGTCTTCCTTTCTCACTTCCTCCTCCCCCTCGTCTTCCTTCCCCAACTCCTCCTCCTCCTCCCCATCGTCTTCCTTCCCCAACCTGCTCCTCCTCCTCCTCTTCATCTTTCTTCCCCACCTCTTCCTCCTCCTCCTCTTCCACATACTGCTCCTCCTCTTCCTCTTCCTCATCTTTCTTCCCCACCTCTTCCTCCTCCTCGTCCTCCCCCTCCTCCTCGTCCTCCTCCTCCTCCTCCTCCTCCTCATCATCTTTCTTCCCCACCTCCTCCTCTTTCTACTCCTTCTCCTCTTCCTCCTCCTCCTCCTCCTCCTCCTCTTCCTCTTCATCCTCTCCACGGCAGCTCCTACTCCTATTCACACCCCACGTTCCATTTATTAACTTGTGCTTCGCGCGGCAGAATTCTTTGCCCTCTTGATGACGTTTGTTGTTTTGTTTGTGCGCCTCCCTTATTGGGCCTTGTCTCTTTTTATCTTCTTTGCTCTCTCTGCTGCTCTTCCTTCCGTCTAGCAAATAAATCATTTAGGTTTCTCTCTTCTTCATTCCTTTCTTCATTCTCTTTTCTGTTGCAATGGATTTTGCTTTCTTTCTTTTTGCTTAGTATTTTTGCTGCTTTTGTGTATCAGAAATATTATTTACTGTAGATATTTTTTATTTTTTACATGTACATATGCATATAAATACACATATACATATACATATACATATACATATACATATACATATACATATATATATACATATAAATACACATATGCATATACATGTACATATACATATACAAAGACATATACATATATATATATAGACATACATATACATATACATATACATATACATAAGCATATGCATATACATATACATACACATATACATACATATATACCTCAGACTTCTTAATTCATTACATAAATGTAGGCTGTCTCTATATAGGACCAAACCAACCTCTAAACCTGCCTCATAACACTTACATAACCAATTCCCAACAACAACGAGTATATAAATCACCATAACAAGCTAATCTTAAGCAACCAAATATTTGCCTATGTTACACTACTTTAAATACTCTTAGTCCTGCAGAGAACTCTCTGTATTAACAAGCTTCCATTTGGTCCCGACTGCCTTACTCTGATGTGAATTATTCATTATGTTGTGTACTATTCAGGACACATGCGGTCTTCACGAAAACAGATGAGGTCCAAGGTGTGATGGGCTGCCCATGGCTACAAGACCACCGCCAAATTACCTTTACTCGTATTGATAAATCTGATAAATCAAATAAATGAATAAATAAGTAAATATATAAATGAATAGATATATAGATAAATAATAGACAATAAAAAATAAATAATAAATGATAAATAAATAATAAGTAATAAATAATAAATAATAAATAATAAATAATAAATAATAAATAATAAATAATAAATAATAAATAATAAATAATAAATAATAAATAATAAATGATAAATAATGAATAATAAATAATGAATAATAAATCATACTTAATAAACAATAAATAATAAATAGTAAATAAATAATAATAAATAACAAATAATGAATGATAGATAATAAATAATGAATAAATAAACAGATAAATAAATAGATAAATAAGTAAATAAATAGATAAATAGAAATAAGTAAATAAATGAATAAATAAATGAATAAGATGAATAAATAAATATATAGATAAATAAACAAATAAATAAACAAATAAGATCGATCAATCAATCAATCAATCAGTCAAAAACAAATACAATTTAACGGAAGAAAACAGAAAGAGAATAATAGAAGAATACAGAAAAAAGAAAGAAAAAAAGAGAAAAATGAAGCAATAAAAGAAAAGGAAAGAAAGGGAGGGAAAAACAAATAGAAAAGGACAAAAAAAATGTGAAAAAAGGAAAAGAATATAAAGAAAAGAGATGAGAAAAAAAAAACATAAAAGTGGAAACAAATAGACAACTGGAAAGAGAAGAAAAATAAAGGAAACAAACAGAGAACAGGTCTAAATAAAAACATTTAAAAAAGAAAAAGATAGAAAAAGAGAAAGAAAATAAAAACGAAAAAATCAAAACAGGAAAAAAGAAAAGGTAAAAAAACAAAAAAAAAAAACAAAGGAAATAAAAGCAAAAGAAATCAAAATAGAAACAAATAGACAACTGAAAAGACTAGATAAGGAATCAAACCAAAGTAAAAGGAAAATGAAAATCCCAACAAAAAATACATCGTTTATGGCA
>NC_134779.1:23572930-23575430 GCF_046742065.1 Oratosquilla oratoria | reverse complement strand
GTCGAGTGAGACAAAAACAGAAAAAAATGTTACTTGGAACCACTGTGGAGCGGTGGTATCGACTTCATTGCTACGTCCTTCAGGGCTCAGATTTGATGGTACAGATGACTTCCATTTGCTCTGGCTATCCAAGTTGAACGCTCCTTGTAAAATCCTTACTCTCCTTAGTTTCTTTGTGATGTTTGTAAGAAATAATTTCCGCTGTTGATAACCCACGCAAGAACTGCTAGATACTTTTAGAATAAAAAAAAGAATCTTATGAAATTCATTTAATTCATGAGGTAGGACTTGCTAAACATTCTGGGCATAAAGAAAAACAAGTAAATTCGCTGTAATGCGGACTATCTAAATTCATATTCGTGATTAGATAAAGAAATTGTTTGTACCGTTAATGCTACTTATCTTCGTCTAGATTTAGCTTTCTAAAACTACTAAGTTACAGGAGTGTTCTTTATCAGCACCACTGAAAAAAGTGGAGTAATCTGCTTCAACAAGACACACTTGACAAGGAAACAATGTCTGTTTTTATGTGTTGGCTCCCCCACCCCCCCTCCCTCTCTCTCTCTCTCTCTCTCTCTCTCTCTCTCTCTCTCTCTCTCTCTCTCTCTCTCTCTCTCTCTCTCTCTCTCTCTCTCTCTCGCTCTACCTCTCTCTCTCTCTCTCTCTCTCTCTCTCTCTCTCTCTCCTCTCTTATTCTCTCTTTCCCTCTATCTACTTATCTATCTATATATAAACATACTTTATTTATGTGTGTATGTATGTGTTTGTGTGCATATATATATATATATATATATATATATATATATAAATTTCGATAAAACTAAACTAATGTGTATGAGCAGAGAGAATAGGAACGTAGAGGATGTGTTTTTCGAAGACAAGAAAATAGAGGAGGTAGAGAGTTTCAGATATCTAGGTGCGACAGTAACAAATAGAAACGAGATGAAGACAGAAATAAATATAAGAATCGCTTCAGCAAACAGATGTTATTTTAGCCTTGTACCATTATTAAAGAAGAAAAGCATATCAAGAAATACAAAATTAAGAATCTACAATACAGTCCTACGACCTATAGTTTTATATGCCAGTGAGACATGGAGCTTAACAAAACAAATGGAACAAAGACTATTGGTGTTTGAGAATACAATATTGAGGCGAATTACTGGACCAGTTTTTGATGAAATTGAGAATAGGTGGAGAGGGCGACACAATAATGAGCTGAGGGAATTAACTAAACAAGAGAAAATAACAGATGTTATAAGTAGAACAAAATTGAGATGGGCTGGGCATGTGGCGCGTATGGAGGACCATAGAATTCCAAAACGAGTTATGATGGGTAGAATACCTGGAAGAAGACCCAGAGGGAGACCTCGAATGAGATGGATGGATGGAGTGGATGCGGAGATGGACAGAAGAGGAATAGATCAAATAACCTGGATGGAAGCAGCACAGGACAGAAGGGTATGGAGAGGATTACTGTTGGCGGACCAGAATCTACACGAGGTTCAAGATCCAGCGGAGTGAGTGAGTGAGTATATATATATATATATATATATATATATATATATATATATATATATATAAATATAAATATATATATATATATATGTGTGTGTGTGTGTGTGTGTGTGTGTGTGTGTGTGTGTGTGTGTGTGTGTGTGTGTGTGTGTGTGTGTGTGTGTGTGTGTGTGTGTGTGTGTGTGTGTGTGTGTGCGTGTGTGTATGTGTGTCCTAATATCCCGTCGTCTATCACTTATTAGAACGATTAATGAGAACAATTGAGTAACCTCAGTGTGTCCTGACTTGACCTAAATTAACTATTTATTGGAAATAAAACTCAATATTTTTAACATAAACATCCATATTCATTCGTATATAGACACTTATTTTCATATCACAGATGCAATTAGAATCAATGACAATAGATAATAGTAATATCATAACCCACATCTTTGTTTTCATTAGCTTATATGTTACTTGAATTAGTTAAGGTGCAGAAAGTTGGGGTAGTGAATATAGGAAGATTAGTCGAAAGCAGCTGGCATAAAAATGACGAATAAATCTATAAAGCCATTTTCTTCTCCCTCGTTGCAGTCGCTGATAACATCAGTATAGGAGCAGTTACATATTGAATCAATTCGTTCAATAGAATATAAATCTAATTGATAAGGAAATGTAGTATCAACTAAAAGAAAAAGATAAATATTCATATTAATCTATACGGGAGTACTGAGCCATTCTCTACCATTTCCTTGTGGATTTCAAGATGTAAATAATAAACTATGTTTACGTCAGACTTTCAGTAAAATATAAATCTAATTGACAAGAAAAGAAAAAGGTAAATATTAATCTATACAGAAGTACTGAGCTATTCATAACCTTTTTGTTGTGGTTTTAAAGATGTAAAAGAGAAACTGTGTTTACACCATACGTAAGGCTGTACTTATTGACCAATCACAACGTAAGGTTTTATGTTTTAGGTTCTTACTTAACCTGGACG
>NC_134779.1:23565430-23567930 GCF_046742065.1 Oratosquilla oratoria | reverse complement strand
TGATCTTGTAAATGGCCCTTAACATATGTTCTCAATTACTTTTTATCTTTCTGATGACGAAAAATGAATGTGAAATGTGTTGGAAATAAATCGGTAACGTCAGTAAATGAGGTGGAAGAAGATGTCGATACTTCATTACTAATGATAAATACTGATTACGAGTAATTTCTAATTACCAATAACTACTAATTACTAACTATTATAAACAAAACGAAAGATTTTCAAGGGTGAGACATGATTCCAGTGTCCCGGGAAAGTCATGGAAAAATTGGGAATCCCGGAAAAATCCCGGGACATGTTACACGTATTCACCTTGGTCTTTAGATCACGTAATGCTATGACAGCTATTTCACACACACACACACACACACACACACACACCCACACACACACACACACACACACACACACACACACACACACACACACACACACACACACACACACACACACACACACACACACACACACAACTCCCCGCCCACGAGAGTCGGAGTAACGACCCGAAGCGCAGCGATACCGAAATAATTTCGGCCCTGGGCAGGATTCGAACCAGGTGCTGACGCACCTCCGTGCTGACGCACCTCCGTGCTGACAGTCCAGTACTCTATCAACCGCGCCACCGAGTCGTGTTTCACTTCCTGTGTGCCGGGATTGTCCCGCGACTATCAAATACCTTTCCCGGGAATGTATGTCTACGGGAACAACGAGATCCCGAATCCCAAGATCTCGTTTGGTGAACCCTAGTGAGATTTCATTTCATTTAATACACATGTTTACGACTTTCTTGGCTTTCCAAGCTTATAAGGCAAAGCTGACCTTATATGTACATATGTATACATATGCTGTCCATGTAATGATGCGCATGTACATATGAACAGATGTACTTTTTAGCACATAAAAACTCCAAATTGTAAAATATATATCTAGTTGTAATACATATTCTGAAATATATTTCTAATTCTAATGCATATTCTAAAATATATTTCTGATTTTAATACATATTCTAATATACATTTCTAATATAAATGATGCTGTACGATAACTGTAGCATGCAATCAACCTCTGAGTCATATATTAACACATCGATTTTCAATACCAGTAAATCAATCTTTTGTCCAATTTTGTGTTCCCTTCTAGTCTACAAGTCTATTATGCTTTTAACCCTTTGTATACAAATTGATAATAAACCACGAAGGAAAGAGGAAACTTGAAGGCTTCAATTGTTGATAATAGAGACGTATCCTCTATAAATTCAGAGATCAAGATAAGAGACTAAACATCTCTCGGCAAAGAGTCTGAACTAAGACAGAAGACGTCATGAATCTCTTTAACGTTGGTTCACACATGGATTGTTTTATTAGAGAAGACAAACAAAAGGGAACAGCTGGGTATGTTTACGTGAGAAAATGGGTCTCGTTTAATGGGAGGGAAAGGGTCATACTGCGTTAACTGTAGGTTAGTGTACCTATTCTCCATTTTCTGTTTACCTAGGGTGGCCTAAATCAGCTGATATGAAGTTGCTCGCGCGTTATGCAAACTAATTTAGAGCCAGTGGGGGGGGGGGATGAGGGGGGATAGGGGCATGGGGGGAGGAGGGGGAAGAGGGGGGAGAAGAGGAAGAGGGGAGGAAAGGAAAAGGCGAAGAGGTGACTATCCCAGAGTCTGTATGAAATTAATTATCCTCGTCAAACTTGATGACATACATAATAGTCTTTCTTCTAGTTAACACTAGACGTGTATTTAAATCATCCAAGGGAGATAGCTGTGGAAAAGAATAAGAGGAGCGTACGCCAGGAGGCGCTGAGTAACTGCGGCCGAAGCCGTCATTTTTAACCCTATGTGCTTGGGCTGTCGGGGGCAGGTAACAAGCATTGCTGGGAATTGAAGAGGAATGCGGGATTCGAGCCCACATCTAAACGAATGAGAGACTTTTACGATTACTTTACCAGCACAGTTTAGAGAAAATAGGAATAGAATTATCTGAAAGAGACCAGAAAGAGATCAACAAAGATTATCAACGGGCTAATAGTGTAGCTTAAAGCTCTAAGAAACAGTTTAAATATTTTATTCTGGTTGGCGCCAAGGAAGGGAAGCCTATATAATGAGAGGATCAAGGGACAAGATTATTCTAATTGCTTCCTTGGTCACGATGGAAAACTTCATTTATTTTATTCTGGCTAAGGATCAAAGCCGAATTGACAAGATTATTCCAATATCTCCTTCGTCATGATGAAAAACTTTGTTTATTTTATTCTGCCTAACGCCAGAAGATTTCATTCGGCTTGGGACTGAATCTAACACTAAAGAACTAAACGATTTTTCTCGTCACGCATTTTCAAGATTTTAAATTAGTGTGATCAATTCAGAACAATTAAGAGAGCGGTCAGTACTATTTGTACACTATGTTAAAATTCTGAGAAGAGAGATCTCTGTAAAGAAAAATAAAAAATACTTCTCTTGTTTTTATTTATATTCCGAATTAGAAAATATACAAATC
>NC_134779.1:23537930-23545430 GCF_046742065.1 Oratosquilla oratoria | reverse complement strand
TATATATACATATATATATATACATATGTATATGTATACATATATATATATATATATATATATATACAGAGAGAGATAGAGAGAGAGAGAGATGGCAAGAACCACACTGTCCAGCCGCTTAACATATAATCCACAAAATTAAGCCATCACAAAATCACTACACCTCACTCTTGTCGTCACCTGACAACTGAAACTGAATTATTGAATAAAGATCCAACGCCGACTAGTGCTCTTGGAAGTGTTTTTACATACAAGATATCGAGCCCTGAATGAATTTGCAAGCAAGAGACGTTCATATTCTACCGACAAAGAAAAAGAGAGGCCACACGCTCACGGAACTCGGACAAACGTGTTAACCAATCGGAAGCCAACACGGAGAATGCATTGCTTTCTTGTAGATTCCCGCTGTCTATCACTAGGAATTTCCAAACAAGTGTAGTTCCAAGATCAAACCATTCAGCCTGATGGTGTTTTTGGAGCGGAACGAAACATCGCTATAGTGACTTCCTTCTGAAAGCTTATAGGTTTATGTGTGTGTATGTTTACAGTCACGAGTAAAAATTGTTTTTGCAGATTTTTTTTTCTTTTTTTGATAGAAAACTAAGCATGAAGAAAGCGGATAAGTTCAAGTTCCTGGGATGCATTATCAATGAGAGAAATGAATTGGACAAGTTCAAGTTCCTGGGATGCATTATCAACGAGAGAAATGAATTGGACATAGAGATAAACGAACGAATAGATGTAGGAAACAGAAGATGATATCTTTTTTATTTCTATTTATTCAAGAAAAGTGTTGTAAGCTTGATATTACATAGGAAAATATATCACATACCACAAAGAAAAATTTCGATAGGCTGCATCTTTGATTCAGCAGTATACAATAGTTCTCCATTCACTCCTGTATTTTGTACCCTCTCTTATTTGCTCGACAGACATTCCTCTTGTATTCAATGCACTCTTCAACCCCCTCCATCCACCTTATTCTAGATGGAGTATGCTCCATTCCATCAAAATTTACTTTTCACAATTTTCTGCTCGTTTTAAAGCCTTCATCATTTCCATATGTCCAAACCATTTCAGCTCTTTGTATATACATTGTGTGTGTATGTGTGTCCGTGTGTGTGTATGTGTGTGCCTGTGTGTGTGTGTGTGTGTGTGTGTGTGTGTGTGTGTGTGTGTGTGTGTGTGTGTGTGTGTGTGTGTGTGTGTGTGTGTGTGTGTGTGTGTGTGTGTGTGTGTGTAGGCATATTTACCATTTTTTATAATCTAGATTAATGATTTCTCATATTCCATTCCCTGATCCATTTTCTATTTTATTCCTCCTCTATATGATTCTTCATTTTTTCTTTTCCTTTTTCTATTTTTTCTTACTTTTTTCTTTTCTTATTTTGCTGCATCCTTGCTTTGTACTTTTATTCTAAAGGTCGGTCTTCTACTGAATTAAGTCAACTGCTCCTTGTTATAGTGGATTATGTAATATCGGTCCGATATCGGGGAGGGGGAGAGGGGGAGAGGGGGAGGGGGAGAGGGGCAGGGGTGGGGGAGAGGGGGAGAGGGGGAGAGGGGGAGGGGAGAGGGGGAGGGGGAGAGGGGGCAGGGGGAGGGGTGGGAGTGAAATACGCACTAAATATCGCGTCCGATACAAGGCTCAGCGTAAAATTCTCTTTACGCAATATTACGCATGAATGCTCTCCCTAAAATATATATATATATATGCATATATATATAGATATATATAAAACGCCCGAAACAAACGTCACTATTACGCATTTTCAGGTCCAATAAAAAAAAAATCAATTTTGGGGGGAGGAGGCAGAGGGTGAGCAGGATAGGGAGGAGGAGAAGGAGTGGGAGGAGAAGGAGGGGGAGGAAAAGGAGGAGGATGCGATGGAGTCAGAAGGCAGAGGTATGGAGATGTAGGGGCGGGAGGGATAGATGGAGAGGCGGATGGAGGAGGAAAAGGATAGAAAAGAAGAGGAGGAGGAAAAGGGAATACGAAGAGATGAAGGAGGAAGAGGATGGAAGGGAAGAGGAGGAGTAAAGGGGAATATGAAGGGAGGGAGCAGGAAGAGTATTGTAGGGAAGAGGAGACGGAAGGGGGAAATCTGAGGAGGAAGGGAGAAAGAGGAGGAGGAAGGGCTGAGAGGACGAGGAAGAGGAGGAGGGTAAAAAAGAAGAGGAGGGGAGGAGGAAAATTGAGAAGCGTTGGAGGAGAAGAAAAAGGAAAAATACTGGAAGATGGAAAAGGAGGAGGAAGAAAAAGAGGAGGTAGAGGAAGAGTAATAATAGTAGAATCAAAAGAGAGAGGGAAAAGAGAGAAAGGTATAGGAGGAGGAAGACAAATAAGAGGAAAGAGAGAAAGAGAGGACACTGGGAGAGCAAAATAAAAAGAGAAAAATATGAAAAAAATATGTACGAAAAAAAAGAAAAAGAGGAGGAAATGAATGAGCGAATAGAAGAAGGAGGGAAAGAAAAGAATGAAAAAAATTATAATAGACAGACAAGGAAGAAAAATGCGTAGAAGACGAGCAAGAGGAGAAGAAGCAGAAGACGGAAGAAGATAAAGAGAAGGAGTTGGAAAGAGAGGAAAAGATAAAGAGGAAGAGGAGGAGAATGAGAAGGAAGAGGAGAGAGAGGAAAAAATAAAGAGGAAGAGTAGGAGAAAGAGAAGGAAGAGGAGGGAGAGGAAAGGATAATGAGGAAGAGGAGGAGAATGAGAAGGAAAATGAGAAGTTGAAGAATAAAGAGGAGGAAGAGGAACAATATGAGGCTAAGAAAGAAAAGAAGGAAGAGGAGGAGAAAGAAGAAGATTACAAAGAAAAAATAAAAAAGCAAAAAGGAGGTGAACAACGAGGTAAAGGGTGAGGAAAGGATGAAGGAGGAGGAGAAGGAAGAGGAAGAGGCGAAGGAGGAAGAGGAAGAGAAGGAGGAGGAGGAAGAGGAGGAGGAGGTGGAAAAGACTTAGTTATGCGTTAACACAAAGCCAGTTCTTGGATTTGAAGATTGGATACTTGCATAAACAAACGTCCTCACACGATCCCAATATGTAACCTTACTCTCTCACACACACACACACACACACACACACACACACACACACACACACACACACACACACACACACACACACACACACACACACACACACACACACACACACACACACACACACACACACACACACACACACACACACACACACACACACACACACACACACACACACACACACACACACATGCATACATACACACGACTCGGTGGCGCGGTTGGTAGAGCGCTGGACTGGGAAGTACGGTGGTGCTCGCAGTACCCAGTTCGAATCCTGCCCAGGGCCGAAATTATTTCGGTATCGCTGTGCTTCGGGTCGTTACTCTGACTCTCGTGGGCGGGGAGTTGGGTGTGTGTGTGTGTGTGTGAAAGGTCATAGCATTACCCATAGATCGGTCATACGAGCTCTGAGCTCTCTTCCGGGAGGGAAATAGCTGTCGATCACGAGTCCAACACGTGATCCAAAGACCAAGGTGAATACACACATACACACACACACACACACACACACACACACACACACACACACACACACACACACACACACACACAATAACACGCATAAACACACACACACACACACACACACACACACACACACACACACACACACACACACACACACACACACACACACACACACACACACACACACACACACACACTCAAGGAAATTAGTATTCGTACATAAACAAATGCACATATCTATATGTATATCTATATGTGTATGTATATGTATATACATATGCATATGTATATGTATATGTATATGTATATACATATGCATATGTATATGTATATGTATATGTATATGTATATGTATATGTATATGTATATGTATATGTACATGTATATGTGTATAGAAAGTACTTGTGCATGTATATACACACCTATATATTTATCTATATATATATATATGTATGTATGTGTGTGTGTGTGGGGGGGGTGCATACATAATTACCAGGTTAAGTACATACCTTCATGATGAAAGCATTTCAATCGTATATGATATAGCATTCCGCACTCCATCCTGATGCATCACTTATAAACACTCGATCATATTATATCTAAATAATGCCATTAGTTAATCAACCTGCAGCCTGAGGGACTCTGCAACCTCTATATGTCCAGAAAATCGGTGACAATAAACCATTTGGCCTATTTACTATTTTCTTTACCATTTACTATTTACCTATTTATCTATTTAATAATTATATTATTTGTTAAGTTATCGTTTTTTTTTCTTCGTGTATATATTCGTTGATTTGTTTGTCTATTTATTTATTTATCTAAATGTTTATTAATCTATTATCTACGCAATTTTTTATTTATTTATTTACTTTTACATTTCCGTCCTGTGAAATGAATACCAGTTCGAAAAAGAATTATTTTTCATTTCAAGATAAAAAAAATTCTCCGCGCGTCAACAGTCCAGACGCCAATACACGATCAATTAAACAATAATCGATATTAATCAATATATCTAACTGAATAGTACAATGATCGATTTAACCATATAAGATGGACAACAATACTAAATCATTGTATATCATATCATGAACATTCACTAAGTATGGGCCCATGCACAAGTAAGCATGTTTATACATTATGATATAGTTCCCCTGGAGCAGAACTAAATGCATAAAGTGTGACTCAGAATTGAAATGTCAAGGGCAAATCTGTCCACGAGAATAGAAGCGTTGGTAAATGATTATCATCGACTGGCAGCAGATTGTGATAAAGTTAAAATGAATCAGTTTAATGGACACGAGCTTCTGCAATGATAATAGATAAATAAATCGAGAAGTGTGTGCGTGAATATATATATATATATATATATATATATATATATATATTTGTGTGTGTGTGTGTGTGTGTGTGTGTGTGTGTGTGTGTGTGTGTGTGTGTGTGTGTGTGTGTGTGTGTGTGTGTGTGTGTGTGTGTGTGTGCATGTGTGTGCGTGAATGTGTTTGTGTTTATGCATATAATACACAAATGTATATTAGTACATAATCTATATGTGCATATTTATACATGCATACATATACATATACACATACATATACATATACATGTACATATACATATATATATATATATATATATATATATATATATATATATATATACACACATATAAGAGTAACATGATGTGGTACCACATAGATAAAATTCAAACTTATGACCCTCTTTCAGAGAAAATTAAACTCAGAAGAGAAGTAATCCATGTATTTCGACCACTAACTGTGGTCCTCTTCAAATGATAAGTACAGAGAAAGGTTAAATCACAAACAATGTATACAGACGTGAGGTGATACAAAAACAAAGAGACGAGGAGATCCTCAATTGACATTCCCCTGGTGTCGTCGGAAGTAATTTGTTTATTGCCAATGTTGTTATACAATCTGGAGGCCATTGTCATCTTGAGGTGTTGAAGTTAGGGTAGTTTTTAATTAAGGATTATTCTACTAATAGAATCATCTTTAACTAAACAAATTACTTCCCACGGCAGCAGGACCTGACCTTATTAGCGGTCAATCAAACTCTCCACCTCACTTGAGCCTTCCTCGTCTGTATATTTCTTTGTGCTCTAACCTTCGTCTGTACTTATCCACTGAAGAGGATCACAGTTAGTGGTCGAAATACACGGATTACTTTACTTCTGAGTTTAATTTTCTCTGAAAGTGGGATACAAATTTGAAGACACCCACAAACACATATATGAGTATATATATGTATGTATATACATACATATATATATATATATGTATACCGCGGGAGTAAATTTTCTCTTAGGCAGGCTTGGTTAAAAGCAACTGCATATTCACCATTATCAATTTCTTCTTCAGAGTTTCCAACTTCCTGAAGGTATCCTTTATAGCAAAGGTAAAAGGAAAGAGAAGATTTCCTATTCCGGACATTATTGACGTTTCGACTCTACCTGAGTCATTATCAAAATACAAAGATGGAACAAATGCAAGAGTTTATATATTACAAAGATACAGAAACACAGCTTGTGATTGGCTGGAAGGATGACCTTTTTTGGTCCCCTCATGGTTGAGAGGGCGGGACAGTTTCCCACGCACGCTCATTGGCTGGCTTGTCCGCTCTCTCGAGCCCCGCTACGCCGGGAGTGTAGTGTGATGTTTTCTGTCCTGCCTCGGGGCTTGCTTCTCCTAAATGGCTTAATACTAGGTAGTATAGTAGGGGCGTCTTGGTGGGAATTCAGAGACGGCCTACTATCCGCAATATATAAAGCTTCAAGGTAGGCAAGGCGGTTCTTGTCGGACTCTCTCTGAATGATGACAGTGTTCTGCCGAATGACATCACCTGTGAGATGCTGGCCATGTTTCTCCAGGAAGTGACGTTTGGGACCTCCCTGAGTCAGATGATAGCTCAGGCGCCTGGAGAGTCTGGTAGTAGTCAACCCTATGTAAGCGTCGTAGGGCGTACAGTCCCTATTTGGGCAAGAAAATTTGTACACAAGGCAAGTACTTTCCATATCTCCAGGGCGTGGTGAGCTATCGTTCTTCATGATGAGGTCCTTTGTGCGGCTGTTCCTGTAGTACACTACCAGCTTTACACGGTCCACAGGGTTAGTAACATGAACATTCCTATTAATTATATTTCTCACACTCTTCTCTTCTTCGCGGTAAGCGGAAGACATGAAAGCTCTATAGAAGAGGCTGTGAGTGGTTCCTTCTTCAACCACGGCTTGTTGTCCCACGTACCATTTGTTTAGAACAGTACGCAGGACACGTTGGCAATCCTGATTGGAATGTCCATTGTTAACCAACATTTGTGTTGCTCGGTCGAACTCCTTCTGCGTAGACGTCCAGGAAGAGCAATGGGTAAGGGCTCTTCTGTAGAAGGAAGCAATGGTAGAGTCCTTGTACTGCTGCGGGCATTCACTTTCACCGCTCAGGCATAGTCCGGGGTTGGTAGGCTTGACATATACCTCGGTCTTCATATGGTCACCTTCTTGCGTGAGGAGGACGTCCAGGAAAGGCAGGGTACCATTTTCAGCTTCCTCTGTCGTGAACCGAAGTCCAGAGATCTCTTGAAGAAGCAGGCGTAGTTCCTCGCGTTCCTCACTGGTCCGGGTTCTCACGAAGATGTCGTCGATGTATCTACCATATGTCATCGGCTGCTGGATCCTGCTGAACGCCTCCTTCTCTACAGATCCCATGAAGAAGTTGGCGAAGAGGACGCCCAAAGGCGACCCCATAGAGACTCCATCTTTCTGCTGATACAGGTTTCCACGGGGGCATCTGAAGGCGGACTCCTGCGTGCATATCCTCAAGAGTTCTCGGAGGTGGTATTCATCAATTGCGATTAGGGGGTGGGCAGATGACCTGTACACATGATCACAGATGTAGTCGATCGTTCTAGGTACCGAAACACAGGTAAATAACGATTCAGCATCGAGAGATGCCATTTCTCCTTTGG
>NC_134779.1:23515430-23520430 GCF_046742065.1 Oratosquilla oratoria | reverse complement strand
CTTTTGCCCTAACCTCTTCTGATATTATTCGTTTCGTCTGCATCTGACTCTATGCAAATCTACAGAATGCTGGCTATTATCTGAGGATTGTTCTCGTGACAATATATGCAAATATATACATACATGCATATATATACATAGATATTTTTGTTTTATGTTCAGACTGGGCGTTTCTTACCATGTCGTGGGAGGGCATCACAGAACAAAATGAATACATGAATAAATAGAAAAGGATAAATGAATAAATGAATAAATAAATAAATGAATAGAAGAATAAGTAAATAGATAAATAGGTAAATAGATAAATGAATCAATTGATTAACCCATTCAACTCCGATGACAAGATGTCTTGTCATTTGGTCAAATAAAACAAAAAATCATAAAACACCAAAATGTTTGATCAAACACCAGAAAAATATGACGTCAATCCTCGCTTCGCTGCGAGCGAAGCGAGGATTGACGTCATATTTTTCTGGTGTTTGATCAAACATTTTGGTGTTTTATGATTTTTTGTTTTATTTGACCAAATGACAAGACATCTTGTCATCGGAGTTGAATGGGTTAATAATAGATAGCTAAAAACATGAACACATAAGATAAAACGATATATGATAAACAAGTAGAACCTAAAGATCAAATAGCACAAGAACGAATATAGAAAAAAAAATGCACAAACAAAAAAATATAAAGGAAATAGGGAGGTGTAACTTCATCTAGTTTTCAGAATATAACGCCACCCAGGATTTTTTTTTTTTTTTTTTTTTTTTTGACAATTGAAACCTTGGCTTATGCTGGGTACTTGTACTTGTCTCAAAATAATCTCAATCCCGTTTCTTCTCTGGTGATTTTTTTTTTTTTTGCAAAACTATTGGATTACTCACTATCTCCTTCCTCTCAAAGATTTTTTCTTTAACACAGCTCAGTCTTACAATAATAGATAGGAGAAGTCCCTAGATATTAGATTAACAACTTTCACAAATCTGAAAGGCAAGTAGAAAACAGATGAAAAATATCTCACATCACCCCTTTACAATACCTTCACCTCCCACTCCACCCTCACACAGTGAAAGTCACCTACTAGTTGTGGTTTCCATTATATAATACCTCAAATTAAACCTCCAGTCTTAAAGAAACTCTTAAGTTTAATAAGGTCTTATTCAACACAAACATATCCTTGTTTTCTTCCCTTTCCTTCTATAACAGTGCTCATGACGAGGGCTTTGCTACGGAAAAAAATCCACGTCACACGAATATGAAAAGCCAATAACGATGGACGAGATTTGGTGCTAAATCTATCGCAATTCACGTGAGACCATTTTCCGCACAATATTGGCATACTGGGAGATATTTTGATACCATAAAACAGTGGAGCAATGCATTCACTGAAATTGTCATTTTGTCACTTGCTGGTGAGGTCTGTCTGAAACGCAATAGCTATAAAAAAAATTTGCTCAGCAATAAATGCGAAGGTTATATCTATGTATATATATATGCGTGTGTATATAAATATATATGTATATATATATATATACAGTATATATATATATATATACATATATATATACATGTATATATATATGTATATATAAATATATATGTATATATATATATATATATATGTATATATGTATATGTATATATATATGTGTATATATATATATGTATATATATATATATATATGTATATATATATATATATACATATATGCATTTCATGAAACTTATATAGGCAGGAACGATGTCAGACAAAAATGTGTTTGTAGGAAAGTTATGGCATGTTTTAGAAAAAAAAATGGTTGGACGAGTGAAGCGGTTTGAAGCGCATGGAGGCGGAATATGCAATGTTGATAAAGAATGTAAATGAGCTGGTAAGCTTGAATATTCAGCGAGTTAAGGGGGAGGAAAATGGGAAAAAATTGGCAAGAAATACTCGGCTCGAAGGAAACCAGATAACGGCAGGAGGGGTCGAATGAATTAGGTTGATTGTGTATGAGAGACTGGAAAGAATGATAATGTTGAAGCTCGGGGAAGGGGGAGGGGGAAGGGGGGAAGAAGGGGAGGGGGAGGGGGAGGGAGAAGGAGGAGGTGGAAGGGGGAGGGGGAGGGGAATGGGCGAGGGGAAAGGGAAAGTGGGAAGAGGGAAAGGAAGGGGTGAGGGGAAAGGGAAATTGGGAAGAGGGAAAGGAAGGGGTGAGGGGAAAGGGGAAAGGGGAAGGGGAGGGGAGAAAGAGGGAGGGGAGGGGAAGGGGAAGGGAAGGGAAGGGTCGAGGGAGAAGGGGGAGTGGGAAGGGGGCGAGGGGAAAAGGGGAGAGGGAAGGTGGAGGGGGGAAGGGGAAGGGAGAGGGAAGGGGAAGGGTCAAGGGAAAAGGAGAAGGAGGAAGGGGCGAAGGGAGGGAAAAGGGTGGGTGGGAAGGGGAAAGGAGAAATGTGAAGGGGGAGGAGAAGGGGCGAGGGGAAAGGGGAAGTGGGAAGGGGAGGGAGAAGGGGAGGAGGGAAAGAGGAAAGGGAGGGGAAAAAGGTGGGGAGGATAGGGGAGAGGAGAAGGGAAGAAGGAGGTGGGAAGGAGGAGGAGGAGGAGGGAAAGGGGGAGGGGGAAGGGGCAGGAAGGGAAGTAGATCCTGTAGAGTTGGTGATGGAGGGGGAGATGAGAGGAAGAGGAAGAGGAAGGGGAAGGGGAAGGAGGAGGGGAGACGTATGGAGAGGAGGGATAGGAGAGAAAGGAGGAATGGAGACGGGGAGAGGAGGAGGAGGAAGAGGAGGAGGAGGAGGAAGAGCAGGAGGAGTGTGTGTGTGTGTGTGTGTGTGTCTGTTTATGTGTGTGTGTGTGTCTGTTTATGTGTGTGTGTGTGTGTGTGTGTGTGTGTGTGTGTGTGTGTGTGTGTGTGTGTGTGTGTGTGTGTGTGTGTGTGTGTGTGTGTGTGTGTGTTTGTCTGTGTGTATGCATGTAGGTGTGTGTGTATGTGTGCGCGCGCGCGCGCGTGTGTGTGTGTGTGTGTGTGTGTGTGTGTGTGTGTGTGAGTGTGTGTGTGTGTGTGTGTGTGTGTGTGTGTGTGTGTGTGTGTGTGTGTGTGTGTGTGTGTGTGTGTGTGTGTGTGTGTGTGTGTGTGTGTGTGTGTGTGTGTGTGTGTGTGTGTGTGTGTGTGTGTGTGTGTGTGTGTGTGTGTGTGTGTGTGTGTGTGTGTGTGTGTGTGTGTGTGTGTGTGTGTGTGTGTGTGCGTGTGTGTGTGTCTGTGTGTATATGTGTATCTGCCCGTGTACATGTATGTGTCTATACTTTTATGTATGTGTGTGAGCGTGTATATTCAACTCGAATTTCTTGTATAATGAGGTACAGTGAACGCCTCGTAAAAAAAAAGTTTTAATTCTCGCATGAAGAAGAATATGAACCTCATCGTCTTTTTCTCTCTCTCTTTTTTATTTTTTTAAGAGAAATTGAAAACCGCGTAGGGGAAGGTGCATGATACACACTTCTCTTTGAGAGAAAGAAAGAGAAAATATCGTGCTTGATAGAGAGAAAGAGAGAAAAAGAAAGAGACAGAGAGAGAGAAAAAGGTAGACAGAGAGAGATAGATAGATAGACAGAGATAGAGAGAGAGACAGGCAATGAGAGAAAATAATAAAGAAAAAGAATGAGAATGCGAGAGTGAGTGAGTCAGGAATTAAAAGAGACAATTGAAGTGTATGAGATAATATTCATGAGAAAGTAAAATGGAGAATGCGAAAGAGAATCAAAGAACAAGAGAAATGTAAGAGAGAAAAGAAAACAGACGGAGAAAAAGTAACGGGCAGAAAGAGAGAGAGAGAGAGAAAAAAAAGAGAGAGAGAGAGAGAGAGAGAGAGAGAGAGAGAGAGAGAGAGAGAGAGAGAGAGAGAGAGAGAGAGAGAGAGAGAGAGAGAGAGAGAGAGGAAATGAGAGAAAATATAAAGGAGAATGAAAGAGAGAATGCGAGAGTGAGTGCGCCAGAAGTTGAAGGAGATAATCTGAGAGAGGATAGGAGATTATGAAAGAATATTCAAGAGAAAATGAAATGGAGAATACGAAAGAGAATCAGAGAACAAGAGAAAGACAGGAGAGGAGAGACAGAGAAGGAGACAAAGTAACAGACGGAAAGATAGAGAAAGAGTGAGAGAGAGAGAGAGAGAGAGAGAGAGAGAGAGAGAGAGAGAGAGAGAGAGAGAGAGAGAGAGAGAGAGAGAGAGAGAGAGAGAGAGAGAGAGAGAGAGAGAGAGAGAGAGAGAGAGAGAGAGAGAGAGAGAGAGAGAGAGAGAGAGAGAGAGAGAGAGAGAGAGAGAGAGAGAGAGAGAGAGAGAGAGAGAGAGAGAGAGAGAGAGAGAGAGAGAGAGAGAGAGAGAGAGAGAGAGAGAGAGAGAGAGATACAGACATAGAGACAAAATTAGACTCAGACATAGAAACAGAAACGAAGATTAAGACTAGTCTAAAATTGAGAAACAGAAATTTAGACTAAGACAAAAAATTAGACAGAGACAGGCACTGTGATATAGACAGAGAGACAGAAATAGAGAAACAAATATAGAAAGATATATAAAATAGAGTGAACCTAAGACTTCTATTTATTCCTTGAACATATTTTCTTGGGTTTCAGCGTATTTCTGGCTTCTCAATTTAATATATTTTTATTTTCACTTTTACCATATTTGTGATCCCCAGTTTTCACTTTCGGCGTATTTCTGGCTTGTCATTTTAATATATATTCATTTTCACTTTTACCATATTTGTGATTCCCAGTTTTCGTCAGTTTCTGGTTTTCAATGTGACTATCTTTGTGTCTTTAATTTTCAGCGTATTTCTGGCTTCCACTTTCAGTATACACACACACACACACACACACACACACACACACACACACACACACACACACACACACACACACACACACACACACACACACACACACACACACACACATATATATATATATACATATATATATATATATATATATATATATACATATATATATGTGGCTTTCACTTTCAGA
>NC_134779.1:23495430-23505430 GCF_046742065.1 Oratosquilla oratoria | reverse complement strand
CAGGAAAGTACATAGGGTAGAGTACAAAGGGGACTTATAAGCTACAGAGAAGAAGAGATGTGTTCATCTTAGCTCCTCCTGGATGACGGGTCATTCCTGTATCTGCTCACTGCCCTTGGTCAAGCAATGTAACAAAGCACAGTTGCTAATGTTATGTATATCTTGGAATAACCCTTTAATGCAAATGAAAATCTATAGTTATGGCACTTGTTAAACAATGTAATTCTGCTATGGGTGTCCTCACTGTTCACTATTTTGCCTTATCATTATTCTATCTAATTTAATTTTAGCTTAGTCTTGTTTTTAACCAAGAAGATCTTTCTCCATAGATAGAAAATAATTGTATATCAAGAGTGTATATATATATATATACATATACATATATATATATACATATATATATATATATATATATATATATATATATATATATATATATATATACATATATATATACATATACATATACATACACATGCATAATTCGATTAAATAATAAGTGTATATTTCCTAACACGTGAACCTGATACAGAGCAGAGCGCGTGATGGTGCATGTATTATCTCCCAACATGAAGACATCAGCAACGCAAGTCACAAATTAAGACACAATCAACTGAAACATACCTTTACTTTGCAGTAAAACCACGCTAGACACGTAACAAGAGTTACGAGTATCACCGGTGACACGACAGAGATCCACTGTGAGAGCTCCCTTTGTACGAGTCCGTACATAACTGTCCAAAAGGTTCAAAATCACACTCATTCAAAGCCAAAGATGACCTCTACTTCACCACATTCTCTCGACTTTACGGAACCCCGTTCGACCGGATCTCCGCTCTAATAATAGATCTAATTTGAGGGCCTCGCCATTATCAATCTCTATTCAGAGTCCAAATGACTCAGTGAGCGGCTTAGGTCAGGACGACTGTTGTCAATTATATTCGGACTCTGATGATCTGGATTAAAGCCAAGATCAGGTCTGGATCAAAGTCTGGATCGGGATTAATTGTATGACCGCGTGATTATGCATGCGGCTGCTGTTGTGGAGGTATGGGGAGTGGAGGAAACAGAAAATGATGGAGGAGGGAGGAGAGGAGGGAGGAGAGGAGGGAGGAGAGGAGGGAGGAGAGGAGGGAGGAGAGGAGGGAGGAGAGGAGGGAGGAGAGGAGGGAGGAGAGGAGGGAGGAGAGGAGGGAGGAGAGGAGGGAGGAAAGGAGGGAGGAGAGGAGGGAGGAGAGGAGGGAGGAGAGGAGGGAGGAGAGGAGGGAGGAGAGGAGGGAGGTGAGGAGGGAGTAGAGGAGGGAGGAGAGAAGTAAGTTGAAGGAGAGAGGAGAGCAAAGAGAGGAGGGAAGTAAGATGAAGGAGAGAGAAGAGCAGGGAGAAGAGAGAAGAAAATTGAAGGAAAGAGAGGAGTAGGGAGATTAGTATAGGGGATGAAGGAGAGGGGATGAAAGAGAGGAGAAAATGAAGGTGAAGGAGAGGGAATATCAGAGAGAGGAGAGAAGGAATTTGGGGGAGAGAGAAGAGAGGAGAGAGGAGGATAGTGGAAAATGAAGGAGGAAGCAGGAGGAATGGAGGATGATGGAAGTGAGAGAAACGTAAGAAGAGAAGAAAAAGGAGGTGGAGGAGAGAGGAGAGCAGGGAGAAGAGAGAAGGAAGATGGAGGACAAAGAGAAGAAAAGAAGGATGGAGGAGAAGAAGTGGAGGCAGATGAAGGAGAGAGGAGAGTAGAGAGAGAAGGAAAGGAAGATAGAAGAGAGAGAAAAGAGAGAAGGAAGACTGAGGAGAAAGAGGAGAGAAGGAGGATGGAGGAGAAAGAAGGAGGGAGGAGAGAACATGGAGGAAGATGGAGGAGAGAGGAGAGAAGAAAGATGGAGTAGAGGGAAGAGTAGAGGAGTGAGGGAGAACGAAGGAGAAGGAGGGTGGAGTAGAATGAAGGAGGGAGGAGAGAAAAGAAAAGTAGATAAAAGAGAATGAAGAGGAATGAGAAAGGACGAGGAAATAGAGAGAGAATGGAAGAGAATGAAGGAAAAGAGAGGAGATGAATGAAAATTATGAAAGAAGAGAAAAAAAGAGGGATAAAAAAAAGGCGAGAAAATGATGAAAGAAGAAATAGGAGGAATGAGAAAGAGGAAACATGAGAAGAGGAAGAGGAGGAGGAAGAAGATAAAGAGGAGGAAGGAAGAGGAAGAGGAGGAGGAGGAGGAGGAGGAAGAGGAGGAGGAAAGATTAAATGCTGGTGGGGAGGGAAAGTGGAGATGAATAGGGAAAAGGGAAAAGAAATAGAAAGGCAGTGGAAGATGCAGATGAAGTGGAGGAGGGTGGAAGAGGAGGGTGGAGGAGGAGAGGAGGAAGAGAAAGGAGGAGAGAAAAGATGCAGATTAAGTGGAAGTGGGGAGGAAATGGAAGAGGGGAAGGGAAGGTGGACAGAGTGAGGATTCTAAAGGGACATGAAGGGAAAGGGGGAGATGAAGACGAAATAAAAAGAAAATGTGGAAAAAGAAATGAAAGTGAATAAAGAAAGAGATGAGAAAGGGGAAAGAGGAAGATAGGGAATACAATGAAAGGATACAAATAGGAGGGTGAGGGGAAAGAGAGAGGGGGAGAGGAGGAGAAGAGAGGAGGAATGGAAAGAGGAGAATGAAATGAGTAAGATAAGGAGAGGGTAAGAGGGGCAGAGGAGAGGAAGTAATTAAGAGAAAATATGATGAGAAACAAATATAAAAGGAAATGAGGAAGGAAAGAGAGAGAGAGAGGGAAAGAGAGCGAAATTAGGAAATGTTTAATATCTACCATACAAAGCGATAGCTTTCCCTTTACTATGGGTGACGTCAAGTGATTACAAAGGATTACAAAGGCGGAGCAGGCCGACAGGAGACCTTTTGGTCCATAACTGGGTCAGATGCGGAAAAAATGATAACAATGATAAATAGAAAAAATAAATAAATAAAAATGATAACAATATAAATAATAATAAATAAGATAAATTCATTGGTATGGTTAGATAATAAACAAACAGGTAATAGTAATAATAATAAATTGACAGATATCTAATAATGTATGAAAATCAAGCAAATAATAATAAACAGACAAATAATAACAAACAAATAAACAAATAATGTAAAATAAATGGTGGTCATTACAGCATCTTGCTTAGGTGTTTATCGAAACGAATCTTAAAGCTTCGAACTAAACTACATTGTACATGCCTCTGCAGGAAGTTTATTCCACTCATTAACTACATGGTTGGCGAAGTTGTTTCTGCCCACTTCCAAATTAAACCTTTTTCCTGACAGTTTGAGACCATTATTTCTCGATATTCGTGGTAATCATTCGATAAATCAGGAGATTGAATGAAGAAAAATTATGAATAAAGAAAAGAGAGGAGAAAGTGAAAAGAGTGGGTGGATGTGTTA
Source organism: Oratosquilla oratoria (assembly GCF_046742065.1). Classification (NCBI taxonomy): domain Eukaryota; kingdom Metazoa; phylum Arthropoda; class Malacostraca; order Stomatopoda; family Squillidae; genus Oratosquilla; species Oratosquilla oratoria. Next base: position 23,502,014 of record NC_134779.1, on the reverse strand, counting down.
AAGAGAAAGAAGGCACGAATATCAATTTACAAATACATCGATGACTCAGAACCAAATGTTGAAACTGATGATATGGTTTAACGTCACAAACTCCTCACATCGGAAGGCTAGGACGATGCCCCTTTCAGAGGACTTTGTAGCGTGGTTCAACTTCGCCGGTGGCAGGACTCGAACCGCCATCCCCTCGACCTCCGCTGCAAGAACCGACGCCCTAACTCGATCAGCCAGCGAGTTTTCCAAATATTGAAACTACTAAACGAAAAATAATTATTAGAGGGATCAAGGGTTTTTATAATTATTTTTTTACACTATATTCTATTTAGTGTTAAACGATTCGATTCCATTGAGGACGGGAAGGGGGGGGGGTTCTTTATGTTTGGGGTCTCGGCCAATACAGAATACGTTCAGAACAGTGTCCTCCTTCTCCTCCTCCTCCTCCTCCTCCTCCTCCTTCTTCTCCCTCATCTGAATGAAGAAAACGTATTAACGAGAACATCTATACAATGAGGTATAACCCTGAGGAGCTTAAGCGATAAGAAAAGATATATGCATAAACGCACAAGAAAGTAAATAGGCAAATCAACGTATTAGCGGATAATGAAAAGAATAAATAGAACAGTTAATCACATTAATGCATAAAATAATAAATATGCAAATAACCACGGGATGATGTCAAACTGCTTTCCGACTGGGTACTGTGAATTCTATATGACACTGTTATTTAATGTTCTTGTCGATCTCTGGTAGTTCCTCTTCCCTCCCCCTCCCCCTCCCCCTCTCCCCCTTTACTCCCTTCCTCTCTCCCTCTCCCCCTCCCACTCTCCCTCTTCCCCCTCCCCCTCCTCCCCTCCCCTCCCCTCCTTGTATATGAAGCTACTAGGGATGTTGCGTGTTTTCCTAGTTGAGGAACAAGGGGGGTGGGGAATAGTGACCCCCCTAGTAGGAGGTAGGTAAGGATTTATCCTTTGTTAGGATGACTAACTAACTTCCCCTGTCTTGTTAACTGTTAACTAAGAGTTACCAGTTAACACTTAATTCTGCTGTAGAAAGGAGTAGAAATGTTAGGAGAAAGGTACTGTATGATATAGTAAAAAAAAACATAAACACACACACACACACACACACACACACACACACACACACACACACACACACACACACACACACACACACACACACACACACACACAAACAATACATTGTATAGAGAACAAAGAACACAAAAGCTAGAATGAACGGAAAATGTTTTGCATGAATATTTTAACATTATACGAAATATGAACATTGGTGGATAAACTTGCGTAAATATCTAAATATTCCACGATGTTTGAACAGTAAAACATAAGGACACAAACCTCGGTAGCATAAATAACTGAGCCCTAAACAAAACCCGAACATTGCAGCATAGTATTACAGGACTAATTAGCATGAATAGTTCAACACGAACGAAACCTGAACAGCAAAGCATAAGGCTACAGATCTCGCCAGCTTAAGCCTTTGCACACTGAGCTAAATCTAAACACTGCAGTATACTGTTACAAGGCTTTAGGGAAGACTGGTACCCTTGGGGTTGGGGGGAGGGGTGGATTGGTTGTGCTACTGACCTCCCCCTCCCCTCCCCTCTCCCCCTCTCTTCCTCTCCCTCTCCCCTCTCCCTCCTCTCTCACTCACCCCATTCTCGGCTGGGAGGATCCTTGAAGAGTAAATACCACATTCAAGAGTCTATCACGTTCATTACAACACAGAGCTGGATTTGTGAGATATCAGGTGGATGCAAGAGAGGGGGGAGGGAAAGGGGGGGAAAGAGAGGGGGGAGGGAAAGGGGGGGAAGAGAGTGGGGAGGGAAAGGGGGGGAAGAGAGGTGGGAGGGAAAGGGGGGGAAGAGAGAGGGGAGGGAAAGGGGGGAAGAGAGAGGGGAGGGAAAGGGGGGAAGAGAGGGGGGAGGGAAAGGGGGGAAGAGAGGGGGGAGGGAAAGGGGGGGAAGAGAGGGGAGGAAAGGGGGGAGAAGCACAGAGTAAGAGGAAGGGGGAAGGAAGTGATGAGAGTTGGGAAAGGGGAAATGAGGCTTAAAGAGGGGAGTGGGAAGGAAAGGGAAAAGGGGAAAGGGGAAAGAGGGGGAGGGAAGAGGTGAGGGTTGGGGGGGAGAGGAAGAGAGAGGAAGAGAGTAAAGAGGAGACAAAGGTGGAAAGGAGAGACGAGAAGTATAGGAAAGGATGGAAGGAAAGGAAGGCTTATGAGTAGAAATATGAAAATAAATTAATACATAAACATATGAATGAATAGATAAATACATGAATAAAAAATAGATGAATAAGTAAGCATATAAATGTATAGATGAATACACGAATATACAAATAAATAAGTACATAATAAACAAATAAATAAATAAATTAATAAATAAATGAATAAACGAATGAATGAATATATATATATATATATATATATATATATACATATATATTCATACACATATATATATATACATATATTCATATATGTGTACATATATATATATGTATATATATATATATATATACATATATGTATATATAATATATGTATATATATATATATATATATAATGAATTATGAGATAAATAAAAATAGTATAATAATGAAAATTTTAATAATAATTAAGATATGAATTACAAGACTGAAAAAATATTCTTTTAAAAATAAAAAAATGTCAATCACTTCCTCTGCGAGGCATCTAGGCATGAAGGCCTTTGCTGCAGTATCGCGTTGACCTTAGTGGGGCTTGAACCACTAACCATCGACCTACTCCCACTCAGACTCTTTGCCAGTTTAGTCACATGCCTCCCTCTGTATTGTTGTTGTTGTTGTCGTTGTAGTTGTTGTTGTTATTGTTGTTGTTGTTGTTATTATCATTAGTGTTGTTATTATTATTATTATTATTATTATTATTATTATTATTATTATTATTATTATTATTATTATTATTATTATTATTATTATTATTATTATTATTATCATTATTATTATTGTTATTATTATTATTATTATTATTATTATTATTATTATTATTATTATTATTATTATTATTATTATTATTATTATTATTATTATTATTATTATCAACATTATTATTATAAACAATATCATTATTGTTTATTTCTTATCATTATCACTTTCATTTTATATATATCATTATCAGCATTATAATACTATTATAACTTTTCTAGCCCAAAAGACTGATAACACAACATATTCTATTCTGGCAGGCGCTAATTTTTTTTATTCATCCAAATGCATAATTTATGGACGACAGGGATGTATATACTTATGGAGACTCATTTTACTTCGTGTGAGCCTGAATAAAATCTTTAAAGTATTTCACAATGCTGAAAAAATTAACTTGTAATTCATCTTTTTCGGGAAAAACAAAAATGCTAGCCAAATGAAAATTTGCAAAATAAACTTTATACATACTGAAGTTTCTAGCATAATTAATCTAAGCCTATTTCTGTCTGCCCGTAATGAAACGGATTCCTATCTTATGTCTATTCTAGTTGCCTTAAAATGATTTTATTCAGCCGAGAAAGGAATCTTTTAGCTTCCAGTGGGGTTAAGGGAGTATGGAAACAGGTTTAAGGGAAATGGAAACAGGGTTAAGGTCAGAGTAGGGAGGAGGAATAAGATAAGTAGACGGGAAGAGGGGAGAAGAGAAGGAGGGAGGGAGAGGGAGAGGGGCAAGGAGAGGGGAAGGGGAGGGGAGAGGGAGATGGAAATAAATGAATTACGAGTAGCAGAGTGGATAGGGAGAGAGGAAGGGGGAGAAGTGAGGGGGAATGAAATTGCGAGGAAGGGGAGAAGGAGGAGGCGGAAGGGGAGGAGGAAGAGGAGGAGGACGAGGAGAGAGAGAAGAGAAAAAAGAGGAGGAGGAGATGGAGGAGGAGGTAGGAGGAGAAGGAGAAGAGGGAGGAGGTGGAAGGGGAGGAGGTAGAGGACGAGGAGAGAGAGAAGAGAAGAAAGAGGAGGAGGAGGAGGAGGAGGAGGAGAAGTAGGAGGAGGAGGAGAAGGAGGAAGGGGAAGAAGATGAAGGAGGCAGAAGTGACAGTGAAGGTCAAGCAGGAGGATGAGGAGAAGGACGACAAAAGAGAAAGAAAGAGAAATAAAGTGAAGAGAAAGAGGAGGAAGAGGAAGCAGAAGAAGAGGAAAAAAAGGAGAAGTGGAAAAAAGGCGGCAAGAGAGGAGGGGAGAAGATGGAAGACGAGGAGAAGGAAGAGGATATGGAGGAGAGGAGGAGAAGTAGTAGAAGGGGGATAATAGTAGGCAGAGGAGAAGGAGGAGGAAGAGGAGTAATACACTGAATAGGAGGAGGAGGAGGAGGAAGGGGAGGAGAAGGAGGAGAAAGGGGAGGAGAAGGAGGAGGAAGGGGAGGAGAAGGAGGAGGAAGGAGAGGAGAAGGAGGAAGAGAAAAAAGGGAGCGTAAAAGGAGGCTCTACAAGTATAACGTCAGCAAAGAGGTTAAGATCACAGCGAGAGGGAAAGAGTGAATGTGGCAGAAGTCTTGACGAAGAAAGGTCGAGGGGGCCCGCCTCGGGAGTTTCTGCAGAAGAACCTGATACAAGAGCTTTAGAGGGAAGAGACACCTCCAGAAGCTCCATGGAGCTTCTGGAAGTCTTGACCTCTTCCGGGCTATGCTTCTTCTGCTGCAGGAGAAAGTCAAACAGAAGTTCATAAGGATGGGAGGTTCCCAGAAGCTTCGTGAAGGTGATTGAAGAGTCTCCCAAACACTACCTCTCACAGGAATAGAATCGTTTTGGCTTTTCATACACTGCTGGAAACGTACCCAAGACCTACATCAAACGTTCAATATGTAAATACTAATATTCCATTAATGCTCTTTACATTAACTGGACCCGAAATGGCAATTATCGTCTGTTGTCAATACTTAGCTGGATCAGTGGCACAGTGTACTCGTTCTTGATTTCAGATCTCCATAATTAGGCCTTGGAGGGAGTTGGAATCCTTTTCTGAATATTTTGAGTTCTTAATTTGAACTTATAATTTTTTTTTTTTTTTTTTTTTTTTTAATCGTGTGTTCAGCAACGACATTCCAGGATCCCTCCAGAAACAACTGGAACAAATTCATTGTGTCACTGTACTTAAAAAGAATAAATAAATAGATGAACAAATAGATACGGCAATAAATCAATAAGTACAAAAACAGATAAGACAATAAATATGAATATAATTATAAATATAGATAAAAAATAAACATAAAAATAAATATAGATAAAGTAGGTAAATAACGATAAAGTAAAATAAAGTAAATATGAAAGTAAATATATATGAATATAGATATAAACAAATATAGATAAAGTAAAGAAATAGATAGGTAGAGAAATAAATAGATAAATAAGCAAAGAAGTAATCAAATTAAATAAATGAATAGATACACAAATAAATAAATAAATATTAAATAAGTAAATGAACAAATAAATTGATAAACAAGTAAAGAAATGAAATAGATAAATAAATAGACAGATAAATAAAATGCAAATAATTAATTAACAAGGAAACAAAGAAAATGTATAAGGAAAATGAAGAGTAAATGTGTGTATATAAGGAAAATGAAAGCAGCTAAAGAGTGAAGGAAAAGATCAAAGTAATTTAAATGTCATAAAAAGAGGATGAGGAAAAGAGATAAAGAAGAGAAGTGGGTAAGAGAAGAAGAGGGAGGAGGAAGAGAGAGGAGGAAGGAGTGGAATGAAAAAGAAGGAAGAGGAGGAAAAGGACGATGAGGTGGGGAGGAAAGAGAGAAAGAAGAGAGGAGTGGAATGAGGAGGGAGGAAGAGGAGGGAAAGGACGAGGAGGAGGGGAGGAAAGAGAATGAGAAGGGAGGAGTGGTATGAAGAGGTAAGAAGAGGAAGAAAAGGAAGAGGAGGTGAGGAAAGAGAATGAGAAGGGAGGAGTGGAATGAGGAGGGAAGAAGAAGAGGAAAAGTAAGAGGAGGAGGAGGAGGAGTAATGTGACGTAGAGTGAGAAATAGGATGATGATGATGATGATGATGATGATGATGATGATGATGATGATGATGATGATGATGATGATGATGATGATGATGATGATGATGATGATGATGATGATGATGATGATGATGATGATGATGATGATGATGATGATGATGACGAGGAGGAGGAGGAGGAGGAGGAGGAGGAGGAGGAGGAGGCGGAGAACGAGTAGGAGGAGGAGAAAGAAGTGGAGGAGGACGAGGAGGAGGAGGAGGAAAAGGAAGAGGAGGAGGTGGAATTAGAGGAGAAAGAGGGGAAGATCGAGGTGGAGGAGGAGGAGGTGGAGATACAGGAGAAAGAGGAGGAGGAGGAAGAAAAGGAAGAGGAGGAGGTGAAAATAGAGGAGAAAGGGGGGAAGAACGAGGAGGAGGAGGAGGAGGAGGAGGAGGTGGAGATACAGGAGAAAGAGGAGGAGGAGGAGGAAAAGGAAGAGCAGGAGGTGGAAATATAGGAGAAAGAGGGGAAGAGCGAGGAGGAGGAGGAGGAGGAGGAGGAGGAGGTGGAGGAGATACAGGGGAAATAGGAGGAGAAGGAGGAGGAAAAGG
>NC_134779.1:23490430-23492930 GCF_046742065.1 Oratosquilla oratoria | reverse complement strand
GTGTGTGTGTGTGTGATTTGTATGAATCGTATTAGTTCAGATCTTGACCTTGGGGTTAGTTCAGAATTATGCCTTATTTGTGTGTATGTTTTGGTGAGGGTGATCACAAGACATAAACTTCATTCACTTACAAGGACGACAAAGACAATGACGACGACGATGGGGACGACAATTCTAATTATGATTATTCTCAGAGGCACTAAAAAAAAATTGAGCCTCTATCAAGGTTGTCCATTTCCCTCGTTATTTTAATTTCTGTGACCGAGTTCGCGGTGAATATCACTTACCCTATTCAGGAAGAGCTCCGCCACAGTGAAGTCTAGGGACATCGCACGCCCATTTTGTGAAAATAGAATCTGTCATACCTTACCTTAGCAAGGTATCGTATCGACTTTGACGTTGGCCACAATGGAGCTTCATTCCTGTCTGCACATGGCTCTTCTTAACAAGATGGCATTTGTTATTTCTTCTCCTACAGACGTCCTTAATCCGTCTACATATCTTCTCCGTGGTCTTCCTCTTGCCCTCTTTTCTTCTATTTTTCCTGTTAGGAAAGCATGTTCCTATTGTTGTTTTCTCATGACGTGTCCTAAAAAGTGTAACTGTCTTTTCCTTATAGCTGTTATTATTCCCCTCTGCGTTCCTATTTGCTGCAGTATTTCTTCGTTTGTTTTAGATTCTGTCCATGAAATTCTCAGCATCCTTCTCCAAATCCACATTTCCACTGTTTTTTTCCTGTCTAGGGATTGTAACTTGTCAAGGTTGGTGCATTGCAAAACTAACGATGGTATTCTTAAAATAGAAAATATTTCCTCTTATAAATCTTATATAAGTCCTTGGAAAGGAAAGATTTATAGAAGGATTTTCTTAAGAATACCACCGTAAGAATCTCACGGTGGTATTCTTAAAAAAATCTTTCCTTATATAAATCTTTCCCTTCCAAGTATTTATATAAAATTCATACAAGGATTTTTTTAATAATACCACAGTTACATTATAATCGTCATCCCGATCACCACCTAGATTTAATTGTATGATACTTGATCCATACTCCAACACTCCACACAACCTCATCAAAATCTTCTCACAACTTTTTGAGTAAATTTGTTAACAAACAAACATAACCGAAAACATAACCTCTTTATGACAACGACGACGACTACAGCGATGAGAACAATGACGACGATGACGACAAAAGACGAAGACAATGAAACGATAATAATGACACTAATGACCTAAGGCCTCAGGCTCAACCATCGTTGAAACGAGACAGAGGATTGTCTTTCAATGACTCTCCAGACTTGGGATTTGAAACCTTTTTTCGACTCTCTCAGTCTGCGTGGACACCTCACGTCTGAATAAAGTCTCTTATCGCAAATTATATACATATACTTATATATATATGGATACATATACATAAACTTATACATGTACATACACATATACATATACATATACATATACATATACATATACATATACATATACATATACATGTACATATACAAATACATATATATATAGATATACATATAAATATACATATACATACACACACATATACATATATATGTATATATATATATATATATGTTTTTATCATTTGACAATTTTTTGGAAATAGACTCAACCACTGGGATTCGAACCCTTGCCTAGGCGGCTTACGTCTTATAACGCAAAGGCCTTACTGACCATGCTATCACGACCCTTAAAACGAAACGACTTGGTTCACGGTCCAGTCGTTCCGCCAAGGGCACTCGGACGAACATGCTACGTAATGTATTTCATCGAATCCTTTATGCAGGTTAGTCTTCCGACAAGTGTTTTTATCATTTGACAATTTTTGGAAATAGAACTGGGATTCGAACCCTTGCCTAGGCGGCTTACGTCTATACGCAAAGGCCTTACTGACCATGCTATCACGACCCTTAGACGTAAGCCCTAGGCAAGGGTTCGAATCCAGTGGTTGAGTCTATTTCCAAATATATATATATACATATACATATACATATAAGACTATAAGAACAATAACAATATAACAATATTAACAATATAAGAACAATAACAATAACATTAACAACAATAACAATACGAAACAAAAGAGGAAGAAGAATAAGGAAAGAAGAAAAAGGAAAAGAAGAGAAAGCCACAGCGTTTCGCGTTGTTAAGTAGAAGCTCATTAGAGGGTGTTTATGCTCCATCTGTAGCTCCTTGTTTCCTTTCTCTTGAAATTTTGGCTATTCACTCCTGAAGACCCATTTTCTCTTATGTACTGCCATATTAAAAAAAAATTGTATGTCCTTGTTTTCTTTCTATTAAGAATTTGGCTATTCACTCTTGAAGACCCATTTTCTCTTATATACTGACATATTAAAAGAAATATGTATGTCCTTGTTTTCTTTCTATTAAAAATTTGGCTATTTACTCCTGAAGACACCTTTTTTCTTATATTCTGCCATAGAAAAATATGTATGTCCTTATTTCCTTTTTCTTGAAGAGT
>NC_134779.1:23470430-23472930 GCF_046742065.1 Oratosquilla oratoria | reverse complement strand
TCCTAGGATGAGATGGATGGATGGGGTGAAAGGGGCATTACAAAAGAGAGGAATGTCTGTTGAGGAAGGACGGTAGAGGACAATAGATAGGGGTGAATGGAGAAGGGTTGTGTATGGATGATGCTGCGATGCATGAGGGTGGGTGGGTTGGGGATGAGGAGTGAGGAAATATGTACGAGAACAAATTTGACGTGGCCCGAAGGGATTTCTCCCCGTCTTCTCCTTTTCTGCATGAGGGGACGGAAAGGGGGGGTTCGCCGAATTCATGAAGCGGCCTTGCTGTGGATGTGCTGTCTTGCGACATTGCTTCTGACCCAGGGCAGTGGACAGGATGCAGGGATGACCCGTCATTCAGGAGGTGCCAAGATAAGAGGGAGTGAGGAGGGTGGAGGGGAGTGAGATATGTAGGAAATGGAATGGGTGGGAGTGGTTTCTATGCCTTTTTCTTTTTGGCTACCCCCCGTGTAAGGGGGGGAAACCTTTGGTATATGTGTATATATATATATGTGTATATATATATATATATATATATATATATATATATATGTATGATGGGACAAAAACATAAAATAAGGAGAAAAGACATGATCTGAAATGACTGAAATAATGGACTCTATCTTCTCATTATTTCAAAGACTTACAGAAATCCGTGAAAAGTTTGTTCGTTGTCCAATGAAAACATCGGGAAAAATAACAAATTAGCAAAACACAGCAAAAACATTTAATGTTGAATGAAAGGACTGGTTAACCATATCCTCCATTGTTCAGGTTTATATTCCTCTTCACTAGATCCTATGTCCTTTATAACAGTGGCTTGCTCTTTCCCACTCTCTATTTCTCTTTTTTCCATCTCTCTTGCCTGTCTGTTTGTCCGTGTGTATGTGTGTGTGTGTGTGTGTGTGTGTGTGTGTGTGTGTGTGTGTGTGTGTGTGTGTGTGTGTGTGTGTGTGTGTGTGTGTGTGTGTGTGTGTGTGTGTGTGTGTGTGTGTGTGTGTGTGTGTGTGTGTGTGTGTGTGTGTGTGTGTGTGTGTGTGTGTGTGTGTATGTATTTGTGTATGGTTCTTGAACATGACTGAAACTATAAATGGATCCAGTTTTTTTTTTTTTTTTTTAATGGCAGGCACTACTTTTATGGTGTCTTTCTTCTCTCTCCCTCTTCCCCCCTCCCCCCCATCTCTCTCTATCTCTCTCTCTCTCTCTCTTCACTAAATCAATCACATATAACTCTTCTCTAAGGTTCGAAAGTGATACCTTTTCCAAACTCTTAATTCTTAAATGTTATTTTATTGATCTATTTGATCATGCCTGTCCCCGGGAAAGACTAGGAGAAGCTTTAATATGTGAAACATGTTATGAACATTTCTGAATGTATTTTAGTATCTAAATGTATAACTGCGACCCAGTTATTATAAATAAAATTCAATTTAGTTTTTTTTTCCTATGTGGGATGATAAATCACTAACCAATATAATACAAACATTTACTTTAAAGATTAAATCACACATAACATTTTCATCGTCCTTAAGCAAGACCATATCCTGTATACAAGAACACACCAAAAAGAACAATTAGTTACTTTTGTCTATTGAACAACACAAGCTTGTCCACAAGTTTTCGTGATAATTTTAAGATATAAATGGTTTATGCCGAGTAAAGGCTAACACACGCATGCAGACAAACATGTATGTACAGATACATACACATGATAGCCGAAGTAAACACTCAAGTTATTTGAGAATATCGTTTCCACTAAATATCCAGGATGCGTTGGCGTGGTTGAGTTTGTACGCATATTGGAAGGGTGATCTACATGCAGAGCTTTAATGAGTTCTGACAGAGAGAGAGAGAGAGAGAGAGAGAGAGAGAGAGAGAGAGAGAGAGAGAGAGATAGAGAGAGGGGGAGAGAGAGAGAGAGAGATAGAGAGAGGGGAGAGAGAGAGAGAGAGAGAGAGAGAGAGAGAGAGAGAGAGAGAGAGAGAGAGAGAGAGAGAGAGAGAGAGAGAGAGAGAGAGAGAGAGAGAGAGAGGGAGAGAGAGAGAGAGAGGAGAGAGAGAGAGAGAGAGAGAGAGAGAGAGAGAGAGAGAGAGGAGAGAAAAGAGAGAGAGGGAGATAGAGAGAAGAGAGACAGAGAGAGAGGAGAGAGAGAGAAGAGAGAGAGAGTGAGAGAGAGAGAGAGAGAGAGAGAGAGAGAGAGAGAGAGAGAGAGAGAGAGAGAGAGAGAGAGAGAGAGAGAGATAGAGAGAGAGAGAGAGATGGATAGAAAGACAGACAGACAAAAAGAGAGAGAAAGAGAGAGAGGGAGGGAGAGAGAGAGAGATATTACAGTGTGCAACACCTCGTACCACATATATCCGAAACGAACTACAATTTATGATAGTTGGACAGAATTTCAATTTAAGGCTGACGTTTATAATGCAAACCTGATCTGTTGTCTCAGGTTGCACACAGACACACAGACACACAGACACAGACACAAAGATACAGAGATGCAGACACATGA
>NC_134779.1:23450430-23452930 GCF_046742065.1 Oratosquilla oratoria | reverse complement strand
TTCACCTCTTCCCTCTCCTTCCTCCTCTTCTTTATCTCGTCCCTCTCCTTCCTCCTCTTCTTTATCTCGTCCCTCTCCTTCCTCCTCTTCTTTACCTCGTCCCTCTCCTTCCTCCTCTTCTTCACTTCGTCCCTCTTCTTCCTCCTCTTCTTCACCTCGTCCCTCTTCTTCCTCCTCTTCTTCACCTCGTCCCTCTTCTTCCTCCTCTTCTTCACCTCGTCCCTCTTCTTCCTCCTCTTCTTCACCTCGTCCCTCTTCTTCCTCCTCTTCTTCACCTCATCTCTCTCCGTGTATTCTCGAGTTTCTTCCCGATTTCTGCAGTTTGTGTTCTTCTGCTCGAGATGAAGAAGGCGGCTTCGCTTTTACAATGGCATTGTTCCTCCCCCCAAGCAGCTGCTCAGACTCCAGCTGCTCAGTCTCCAGCTGCTCAGGCTCCAGCTGCTCAGGCTGCAGTTGTTCTCGTTACAGCTGCTCAGGCTACAGACACAGATAATTCTGTTTCTGTTGTTATATTCCCGAGGCTCAGTCTCAAACTGCTCTAGCTCTGAGTGCAGAAGTTGTACAGCGCTTTCTTGGTCTACACACACACACACACACACACACACACACACACACACACACACACACACACACACACACACACACACACACACACACACACACACACACACACACACACACACACACACACACACACACACACACACACACACACACACACACACACACACACACACACACAGGGCGCGGTTGGTAGAGTCCCAGACTGTTAGTGCGGCGGTACCGACGGTACCTGGTTCGAATCCTGCCCAGGGCTGAAATTATTTCAGTATCGCTGCGCTTTGAGTCGTTACTCCAACTCTGGTGGGCGGGGAGTTGGGTGTGTGTGTGCGTGTAAGGTCACAGCATTACCTATAGATCGGTCATACGAGCTCTGAGCTCTCTTCCGAAAGGGAAATAGCTGTCGATCACGAGTCCAACACGTGATCCAAAGACCAAAGTGAATCACACACACACACACACACACACACACACACACACACACACACACACACACACACACACACACACACACACACACACACACACACACACACACACACACACACACACACACACAGGGCGCGGTTGGTAGAGTCCCAGACTGTTAGTGCGGCGGTACCGACGGTACCTGGTTCAAATCCTGCCCAGGGCTGAAATAATTTCAGTATCGCTGCGCTTTGAGTCGTTACTCCAACTCTGGTGGGCGGGGTGTTGGGTGTGTGTGTGCGTGTAAGGTCACAGCATTACCCATAGATCGGTCATACGAGCTCTGAGCTCTCTTCCGAAAAGGAAATAGCTGTCGATCACGAGTCCAACACGTGATCCAAAGACCAAAGTGAATCACACACACACACACACACACACACACACACACACACACACACACACACACACACACACACACACACACACACATTTGGCAGAATTTCTGGCCATCACTACGACAGTCCGGATTCGAATCCCACACGGGGCTGAAATATTTTCATTATCGCTGCCCTGCGAATCCTTACTCCAACTCTCAAGGCTTGGGAGTTGGGCTATCTATATTTATTTATTTATTTACTTATCTATCTTTATTTATTTATCTATTTATTCATCAATTTATTTGTTTATTCATTTACTTGCGTATTTGTTTATTTATTTATTCATTTACCTATTTACTCATTTATTCATTTACCTCTTTATTAATCTGTTCTATGTAATATTATTTACTATTTGGGTTTAATTACTTAACAATAAAAAGAAATAACATGGAAATACAGGCCAAGGGTGACTTTTTAGTACATAGAAAGACCGGATATTCACATTATGAAGGAAACAAAAAAAAATAAACAATATTTCACTTTCAAACTCAATTCATTTAAATAATCTTCCACATAAAGTATATTATTAAAGTTTTGATGTAGTTTGTTTTTCATATCCATGTGGTTAATAAAATCAGCCGCCGGCAGCTACTCGTGACCCAAATCACGACGGAAAGAAAGGGTCATGACCTCAGATTTACGATTATTTTTCATACGAGAGTGTAAGCCAAGCCTGTGAATACATAACCCATTCTGAGCACACGTATCACAGCTTATATGATGTCAGTATCAATTCTTGTCACGGACTTCCAGAAAGTTTCGCTCACAGGCCGCAGTCGCTGGGGTTCCCGGACGAGAAGTTTTGGGAAATGTGACAACACTTATTAGGGTCTCTGTACAAGGAACACGGAGCAAAATGCATTCAGTAGAACTCCAACGCCTCTAGAACTCTTGGGATATCTTGCCGCAGTCTGTCTCTGCAGTCCTCTCCTGCAGTGGAGAAGAGTACAGAGACAACGGAGCACATATGCACATACCTCACTCGTCACATGATGTGAAAAATACATGCAAAATATATACATTCATCCCTCAACCCATGCATGCATATATACATACATTCATATAAATGATATACATGCATACATTTCTATACA
>NC_134779.1:23440430-23442930 GCF_046742065.1 Oratosquilla oratoria | reverse complement strand
CACGTACACACACACAGATAAAACTCATCAGATGCCTTTGTTCGAAAGCAAACATTCGACAAAGGAGGCGCGGGTATCGAACTCCGGATCAGCGGCACAGCAAGCGAAGAGGAGACTGTTTGTTCTCTCCAGCATACGAGACTCTCATCTGTTCTTCATCTTTCGTTCAATTCATGTTTGATCGCTCTTGTCGTCGGGTCTCCAGGTCCTCGGCACTTGCGAGCAACTGAAGAGCTTCGAAGAAGGATTCTGTTCTTTCTCTTTGGACCTCGTTTCGGGAGTATATTTTTTCAGTGTGTGTACATGTGTATATGTATGTGCTTCTGCATGAGTGTCGAAAAAAGGGGATCCCTAGCAAATGTGAATACACAGACATGGTCAAACACACATAGACACGCACGCACGTACGCACACACACACACGAACACACACACACACACACACACACACACACACACACACACACACACACACACACACACACACATACACACACACACACACACACACACACACACACACACACACACACACACACACACACACACACACACACACACACACACACACACACACACACACACGCACATATATATATATATATATATATATATACATATATATATACATATGTGTGTGTGTGGTGTGTGTGTGTGTGTGTGTGTGTGTGTGTGTTGTGTGTGTGTGTGTGTGTGTGCGTATGTGTGTGCGTGTATGTGTGCGTGTATGTGTGTGTGTGTGTGTGTGTGTGTGTGTGTGTGTGTGTGTGTGTGTATGTATGTATGTACGTATGAGTTATATATAACCATTAGCAACCTCATACCTTTTAATACTAATTACCTCGTAAACAACGTTTTATCCTTCTCATGCACCTGTTGCCAAAATGATTTAAAATTTCATCTATTTATTCTATTTATTCTAATATCTCCATCTGCTTCTGTAAATGTTTTTGTCAATCATCTATTTTCATATTTCGCCACAAGAACTTCCATTATTCTCGAAACCCTCAGTTTTTCCCATCATCCTGTTTTCTTGTCTTTTTATTCTTGTTTTTTATCCTTTTCCGTTTGTCGCATTCCTCCTGCCTTCTCCCGTCGTCCTTTCCTCCGATTTCTTTCCATTACTCTGTTGCAATCCTCTCCATTTTGGCAATAACTCAATTCCACTTGCGATCTTTGAACGTCCGACTCGCCTCGCTCTTCCCTCTTCGCCCGCCTGCATGACTCGATGTATACACTTTTCCAATGAGAATCACTAGACTAGGTTTGAGTCCTATATACGAATTCTCATGTTCCTCATGTATCGCGTTTCGTGTCACATTTTCCTATTAGGTCACTTTAACAATAAATAAAATCGTTAGGTATGAGTTCTTGATACGTTTTCTCATGTTCCTCATGCATTCAGTTTCGTGTCACAGATTCCTATTAGGTCACTTTAACAATAAATAAAATCGTTAGGTATGAGTTCTTGATACGAATTCTCATGTTCCTCATGCATCGAGTTCCGTGTCACAGTTTCCTTTTAGGTCACTTTAACAATAAATAAAATCGTTAGGTATGAGTTCTTGATACGAATTCTCATGTTCCTCATGTATCGCGTTTCGTGTCACATTTTCCTATTAGGTCACTTTAACAATAAATAAAATCGTTAGGTATGAGTTCTTGATACGTTTTCTCATGTTCCTCATACATTGAGTTTCGTGTCACAGTTTCCTATTAGGTCACTTTAACAATGAATAAAATCGTTAGGTATGAGTTCTTGATACGTTTTCTCATGTTCCTCATGCATTGAGTTTCGTGTCACAGTTTCCTATTAGGTCACTTTAACAATAAATAAAATCGTTAGGTATGAGTTCTTGATACGAATTCTCATGTTCCTAATGCATCGCGTTTCGTGTCACAATTTCCTATTAGGTCACTTTAACAATGAATAAAATCGTTAGGTATGAGTTCTTGATACGAATTCTCATGTTCCTCATGCATTCAGTTTCGTGTCACAGATTCCTATTAGGTCACTTTAACAATAAATAAAATCGTTAGGTATGAGTTCTTGATACGAATTCTCATGTTCCTCATGCATTGAGTTTCGTGTCACAGTTTCCTATTAGGTCACTTTAACAATAAATAAAATCGTTAGGTATGAGTTCTTGATACGAATTCTCATGTTCCTCATGCATCGAGTTCCGTGTCACAGTTTCCTTTTAGGTCACTTTAACAATATATAAAATCGTTAGGTATGAGTTCTTGATACATTTTCTCATGTTCCTCATGTATCGAGTTTCGTGTCACAGTTTCCTTTTAGGTCACTTTAACAATATATAAAATCGTTAGGTATGAGTTCTTGATACATTTTCTCATGTTCCTCATGTATCGAGTTTCGTGTCACAGTTTCCTACTAGGTCACTTTAACAATGAACAAAATCGTTAGATACGAAGTATTACCAGTGTATTGTTCGTGGGCATAACTGTGAAGGGACCTTCTGAAGAGCGCGACCCCTCAA
>NC_134779.1:23425430-23432930 GCF_046742065.1 Oratosquilla oratoria | reverse complement strand
TATGTATATATATATATATATATATAAAAAAATATATATATATATATATAATATATATATATATATAGTATACTACGTAAGCCAACCATGGTTTTTCGGAACACTGAGGTTTCGCAAAAGGTCCCTAAGGGTTCCGCGAGAACAACTGAGATAAGCTAACGCACTTTTGATTTTATATTTAATTTCATATACGTAATATAATTAAACACGCACGACATATTCTTGGTTATTGTAATAATGTAAGATAGAGATCATCTTATCTAACCAATTATTACGATGAAAATGAAATGAGAAAGATATGGTATATGTTTTTTTTTTTTGTTTTTTTTTTGCGCAGTTTCCTTGAGACATGCAATTCATTTTAAAGGTTACGCAAAGGTAAAAAGGTTGAGAAACGTTAGTTTAAGTATAATAACTAGGATACCGACCGCATTTCGTTAACCAGCTTAGAACAAAATAAAGTATTTTTTTTTCTTTCTGTGAAACCGAGAGGAATTATATGAGAAAGTAAGAGAAAATAAATCCCTTCTAAGAGACAATAAGCGAGCCAGAAACCGTGCAAGAAGCCAATAAGTGAATCAAGACGTTGTGAAACAACTAATTTGATTCGATCTTGTGTCAAGCAATGACAAAGGGAATTAGGCAATGCGTGAAATGACTTAGGGAGGGTTTGATCTTACAGCGAGAGATGACAAAGGAGACCCGATCTTACAGAATGTAATTATGGATGGTATTCGATCCTTTACGTTAGGCAGATGAAAATCGCATATGTGGTAATTCATGTTTCATTTGCGTTTTGAACATCTATAACACTGGAGCCGTTTATGGCCAGCATCTGGTAGTTATGATGAACTTATGGAGGCGTCGCCGAATTGAAGGGGTTAGGGCCCAATAAACTCTGTTTAAATGATCACTTCCAACACGGTGACGCCATTCAATAGAGCAAAGTTGCCTGATGTTAACAAAATATAATCTATTATTATTCAATTTCCATTTATTTATCTATTTATTCATCTATCTCTTCATTGCGCACCTATTTATCATTTATTTATTCATTTACTTATAACAACTGTAACGACAAATTAGAAAACATAATGACAAAGACTATGATGAATTATTTACGAAATGATTGACTCATGCTGGAAGGAACAGACGCTACGCTCTGAGAATAGCGTCTTTATGAAGGGATGGATGGAGTGAAAGGGGCGTTGAGAAAGAGGGGAATGCCTGTTGAGGAAGGAAGGGAGTAGGTAGGAGATAGGGATGAGTGTAGAATGTGTATGGATGATACTGTTATACAAAGGTGATAGGGTGATACGGAGTGCTTATGCGTGAATGATATTTCAACGCAGCCCGAAGGGATTTCCCCCCGTCTTCTCTTTTCCTGCATGAGGGAACGGAGAGCGGGGGAGGGGGGGAGTCGCCGATGAAGTGAAGTGGCCTTGCTGTGGATGTACTGTCTCTTGCTGCATTACCTTTGAGCCAGGGAAGTTGGTGGATGCAGGTATGACCCGTCATCCACGAGGAGCTGAGTTGGGAGGGGGGTAGGGGCGGTGGAGGTGAGTGAAATGAGTGGGAATAGGTACGTGCCTCTGACTTAGCTACCCCCCTTATAAGGGTGGAAACGCTCCTGGTAGATAGATAGATAGATAGATAGATAGATAGATAGATAGATAGATAGATAGATAGATAGATAGATAGACAGATATAAAGATAAATAGAAAGGTAGATACATACATACATACATACATACATACATACATACATACATACATACATACATACATACATACATACATACATACATACATACATACATACATACATACATACATACATACATACATACATACATACATACATACATACATACATATATACATACATACATACATACATACATACATATACAAACATACATACATACATACATATATACATACATACATACATACATACATACATACATACATACATACATACATACATACATACATACATACATACATACTTATAAAGATAGATAGATAGATAGATAGATAGATAGATAGATAGATAGATAGATAGATAGATAGTGATAAAAGGAGAGTAGGAGGGAGGAGGAGTTGCTACCATGATGGAGGAGTCTGTCTCATTAAAGATTATCCAAAATTGTTCTTTTGTCACGTAACTTCTTTAGCACTTCACTCGGCTACCGCAGATTAAACAAGTAAATCAAATAAACGAATAAACAGATTCATTATTAGATAAATAAATATATCATCAAGTAAATATATAAACCAATAAATAAAAAGATAAATGATTAAGTAGGTAAATCAAATAAATAAATAAATCTATCAATCAATCAATAACAAATTAAAACCTAATTAGATAGGTAAATGAGTGAATAAGAAAAAAAAAATTAACCAATGGAAAAATAAATATATAAAAGATTAAATCAATGAAAGCCTCGTATTCTATTGACAGTTGGCTATCCAAACACATAGGGCAAGGGTGGTGATTTTGCCCTGAAGCTATTCGTCCTATATCATAAACTCCTAAACCTTTAGTGGTTTAATAGAGAAGGTTAACTCGTAAATATTGTGGTTTAACTAAACTCTTCCTGGACGTTATTAACCCATTCCCTTCTCAACTAAGACTGTCTGGCGCTAAACATAATAAAGTATATAAGGTAAACCACAGGCTTACCATAGGCTGTGTTAAGACATATACTTAATTGGTTATCAATGGTAAGATAGTTAGTGATTATCTACAAATAAATTGATAAGTAAAATTTAAAAGATAAGTAAATGATATCAAAACAAAACAATAGATATATAGATAAGTAAGTTAAAAAACAGATAAATAGTTTAGATATTCATTAATCAATTCATATAAATTCATTAATAATCATTATATATTCATTAATGAAATATTCATTCATAATGTTCGTCAATATTTCACTATGATGAGGGCCTTTACAGATTTTATTTTGGCTGTTGTTAGGTGATTCTTAATTGACGAACTATGAAGGAGAGGCTTCCTTTGTCATCTGTATACTATGTATTTTGCCCCTCTCTCTCTCTCTCTCTCTCTCTCTCTCTCTCTCTCTCTCTCTCTCTCTCTCTCTCTCTCTCTCTCTCTCTCTCTCTCTCTCTCTCTCTCTCTCTCTCTCTCTCTCTCTCTCTCTCTCTCTCTCTCTCTCTCTTCGTCTCTCTCTCTCTCTCTCTCTCTCTCTCTCTCTCTCTCTCTCTCTCTTCGTCTCTCTCTCTCTCTCTCTCTCTCTCTCTCTCTCTCTCTCTCTCTCTCTCTCTCTCTCTCTCTCTCTCTCTCTCTCTCTCTCTCTCTCTCTATCTCTTTTTCTCTCTCTCTCTCTTACTTAACTATGAAATATTTTAACAAAGTAAAGGTTTTGTCTTTTTGTATGTTTTATTTTTTACATTTTTATTTTGGATATTGGTTTTACTAAAACTAAACAACTTTAGTAGGCTGAAGGCGAGACCTTATTTTTGAAACGTTGAAAAAAGTATCATTCCAACGAAAGAATAATATAGAAAAAAAGAAAAAATAACATATAACAAAAAAATAAATAAATAGAATAAGAAATAAGAAGAAATACAAAATACAATACATGGAAAGAAAGGAAAAATGAATAAAATAAAATAAGACAAAATAAATAAAAAATAGAATTATAACAAAAATAAAAAACAAGATGGAATAGAAAAAAATATCACAAAATGCATAAGATATCTTGAATTCATAGCCCAAAATAGACTTCAAAAATTAAATTTCTGATAAGTAGACCCATCTACATCCATATACGCGGGAACAAACTTTGAGTTCCCTGATATGAGTTCCCTAATATATGTTCCCTATTCCCCCAAAAATGAACCTTCAATATTAAACCCACACACACCCTGTCTTTCAATACAAACTCCCTAAAATATAAAATTCCTGGGAAGGGAAATAGAAAGGGAAATTGCATAATTTCCACGTAGAGGACTTGAAGATGTTAGGGAAAAAATACACGCATTTGATTTACTTAAATAATTGGAAAATAATAAAGTAGAGGCGAACTTTTCCCAAGTTGACAATACTTGGTCTTTGAAGATTTTGTTATGGCTATTTGTAGATGATTTTTTTTTCATAGGTAAATAAGAATGGAGGATCCAGGAGACCATATAGCCTACACTAGGGAGTCTCATATCCATTACCACCTGTCATTCCTCTTTAAGAATTTATTTAATCATCTCTTAAACTAAGCTATTGTTTCAGCACTCATTATATGGTTAATAACTATATTCCAGTCTTTAACACTTCTATTAATAAACCAGTTCTTGTCTATTGATTTCTTAAACTTAGATTTATCCTATTCAACTTAGAGAGTTTTCTAGTCTAAAATACGGAGACGATAAGAGATATAAATTCTTTACTGATACTGCATTACCTCTAAGATAAGCGATTTCCGATCTCAGCACCCCCAGTAATTATGTATTGGTAGTTCAAGACCCTAACATCCAAATATAAAGACTTCAACTACTACATCACTACAAGGAATAGATTAAAAAAATAATAATAACATTAATGAGGAGCCTACGCCAGGAGGCACTGAGTAGCTGCAGTCGAAGGCCTATGTGTGCGTTTTAGGGTCTCCTAGGGGCAGGTAACAGTAACTGCTGGGAATCGGAGAGGAGTGCGGGATTCGAACCCACACTTAAACGAATGCTAGACCAGCACCCATTACCCCCCGGGTTGGGGTAGAATCCTATGCTACGATACATTTATTTAGATCTTATGATCTATTTAATAACAGAAAATTTGATTGGATGTGGGTTGGGTTATATTCAAAGAGAATGGCATGATAAGTCCTCAGAAAGCTTTAATATACTTTTAACACTTTTATCCTGATGGCAAGTTCTATAGATATATATATTTACATACATACATACATATATATATATATATATATATATATATATATATATATATATATATATATATATATATATATATACGAGGAATTCGCTAGTGGACAATCTCGAGAACCAGTAAGTGTTCTGAGTTCGTACGATTTTAAGTATCAGTAGTCGAGCGGTGTAGGGCGGTAGTCATGGCGGGCCTCTTGTCGTCATGTACAGCGCAGGTTCGAATCCTTGCGCGATGGTCGTAAAATTATCTGATATATATATATATTTTTTTTACATACATATATATATATATATATATATATATATATATATATATATATATATATATATATATATATATTACATACATACATATATATATATATATATATATATATATATATATACATTTTCTTCTGACTGATTTCGTGTATTTAGGATACAAGTTATGGACGTGGGAATCGATTGATTTGTTTCTTCGATTTCTATTTTTGTATTAATTTATTTATTCATATATATTTTTTAGACATGTAGTTAATCAATAAGTTATTTTTATTACATTTATTCATTCATTTGATTAATTATCTATTACTTTTCATTTACTATTTTCCTCTTTTTTTTCTTTTTCTTTTTTTTTGAGTAGCCAACATATACAAACGTAATCGTCTTGGTGTTTTACTGTAAATCTGAACAAACGTAACAGACAGAAATGAATTCATCCATGTTCGCATTTCAGGTCCATAACAGAATCGCATAACGAAATCGTAACTGTGTTTCAGTGCACTAAAATAGGTTAAGTGGACTACTAATGGAAATGGTAAAAGATATTTCCTAATTATATCCAAACTCAGTTATGTAACAGTTAATTAGTCACAAAATGAAAAGTAAGACTACGAAACGAGGAAAACAGGGAGAGGAAAAAAGCTAAGCACGCTAACGGTCTTTTGGTAAATTCATATACAGATGTAAATTCTCGATGAATAAATAGATATGTATATATATATATGTATACATACATGCATACATATATGTATATATATATATATGTATATATCTACATATATATATATACATATATATATATATGTATATATATACATATATATATGTATATATATATAAGCACACACACACACACATATATATATATATATATATATAATATATATATATAATATATATATATATATATATATATATATGTGTGTGTGTGTGTGTGTGTGTGTGTGTGTGTGTGTGTGTGTGTGTGTGTGTGTGTGTGTGTGTGTGTGTGTGTGTGTATGTGTGTGTGTGTGTGTATGTGTGTTTGTGTGTATACACATATATATTGAATATTTATTATCTTATAACACATTAAATTTTAATCTGATTTTTCATTTACGTGCTACGGTTAACTTAATGCCATGATTCTACTTTAACCAATCTTATCTCTTTTTGGGATCTTTTTTTATTTATTCAAACTATTCATATATTCCCCATTCATTCATTTACTTACCTATTTACTTATCTGTCTAAGCATTTCGTCTTGAATTCTCACCGTGATAAATTCTGGCTCCCCTTCCCTTTCCAAAAGATTCCACTTCCAGGGTCATATACGAGCTCTACAGAGATGTCGATCTTCAGCCTTGCCCATTACCGTAGAGGTAGAATCTATTTGCATCCCTCTTACGGGTCTATACCTCAGTCGACGCCTCCGCACCCTCTTCCTCCTCTTCCTCCTCCTCTTCCTCCTCCTCTTCCTCCTTACTTCCTCCTCCTTCTCCGTCTCCTCCTTCTCCTATGCTCTCTCCTCCACTCCTTCTCTTCCTCCTCCTCCTCCTCCTCCTCATATGCCTTCTCCCCCTCCTAGTCCTTTCTTCTTCTTCCTCCGCCTACTCCTCTTCTTCTTTCTCCGCTTCCTCCTCCTTCTAATATGCCTCGGCCTCTTGCTTCGCCAACACCTGTTTCACCACAGGTTCCTCCTCCTTCCCCTCCTCCTCCTCCTCCTCCTCCTCCTCCTCCTCCTCCTCCTCCTCCTCCTCCTCCTACTCCTCCTCCTCCTCCTCTTCCCTTTCCTGGAGCGTTCCTCCTAAACAAATACTCATTCCCTTCCATTTCCTGTGGAGCCCTTTCGCATAGATTCATCTCTCCCCCCCCCCCGACCTCTTCCTCCTGTTCTTCCTATTCACCCAATTCTTACTGCTCTTCCTTTATCACGTTTTCCTCCTCTTCCTCTTCCTCCTCCTCCTCTTCCTCTTCCTCTTGATGCTTCCTCTCTACATTCTACATCTACCTCAACTCCTTCTATCCTTCCGTCTCCTTTCTCTTGTCGTCTTCTTCCTCATTCCGCTCTTCTTCTTCTTCTTCAGCTCCTCCTTTACCTTCACTTCGTTCTTCCTCTCCTCCCACCTCTATTCTCCCCTCCTCCTCTCCTTTCTCTTCTTCTTTACTACTTTCAGCCCTTCCTAATGATCGCCTCAATCTTCTGTTGGTACCCTTTCATCTCTTTAATTCACTCTCATAGCCTCTTTAATTTCCCTTTGCTCTTTAGTCACTTCCTCTTCACTTCTATTCGGATAAAAGCAAACTTGTGTGTGTGTGTGTGTGTGTGTGTGTGTGTGTGTGTGTGTGTGTG
>NC_134779.1:23412930-23420430 GCF_046742065.1 Oratosquilla oratoria | reverse complement strand
TATATATAAATGATATAGGCCACGGACTAAGATCTTTTGTCATCAATTTTGTTGATGATACAAAATTGTGTAGGATGGCAAATGATCACTTCAATCAATTAGATATTCAAGAAGATTTAGATGAATTACAACAATGGTCTGGTAAGTGGCTAATGAAATTTAACACAAGTAAATGCAAGGTTATGCACACAGGTAAAAATAACAGTAACTACGATTACAAGTTATTTGGAAATTCGTTAACAAAAGTGGATAGTGAGAAGGATCTCGGGGTAATTATCAGTAACGATCTCAAATCATCTAAGCAGTGTATTTCAGCCTCTGAGAAAGCAAATAAGATTCTAGGACTGATCGTGCAATCTTTTGACTTCAAAAGCTCATCTCTCATTAACAAGCTATATAAATCATTAGTTCGTCCACATTTGGAATATGCTGTTTCTGTATGGTCACCGAATCTCATTAAAGACATTGACAGATTGGAAAAAGTACAAAGGAGAGCCACAAAACTGATTCCAAACATAAAAAATAAATCATACGAAAATCAACTAAAACATATGAATCTGTTTTCCCTAAAAAAGCTTAGACTCAGAGATGACTTGATACAGGTATTTAAGATTTTAAAGGGGATTGACATCAAAGTGACAAAATTCTTACACTGAATTAGAATCTGAAAAGAAATAATGGTCTCAAACTGTCAGGAAATAGATTTAAATTGGAAGTGGGTAGAAACAACTTTGCCAACCGTGTAGTTAATGAATTGAATAAACTTCCTGCAGAGGCAGTACGATGTAGTTCAGTTCGAAGCTTTAAGATTCGTTTAGATAAACATTTAACCAAGATGCTGTAATGACTGCCATTTATTTTATATTATTTGATTATTTGTTTGTTATTATTTGTCTATTTCTTTATTATTTGCTTGATTTCTATTTATTATTATCTATTTGTCAGTTAATTATTATTTACTATTTACCTGTTTGTTTATCATTTAACTATACCTATATATCATCTATTTTAGTTATTATCATTTATATTATTACAATTTTTTAATCTATTTTTTTTATCATTTATATATTTTTTTTTCGCATCCGACCTAGTTATGGAGCAAAAGGTCTCCTGTCGGCATATTCCGCCTTGTTATTCTTTGTATGCATGTTTATATTCATGTATGTATGTATGTATGTATGTATGTATGTATGTATGTATGTATGTATGTATGTATGTATGTATGTATGTATGTATGTATGATGTATGTATGAACTATCCGATCGACCACTATCTAGTGTGGATTGGCACGGATGTGGAAAATCCTGATCCTTTTCCACTCTCATCATATTCGTCCCTTTCATCACACGTTTCCGCTTAAGCCATATTATGATTTTATCTCATAAATATCATAACTTTACTACCGGTACACCTTCAGTGCGCCTCTCTTGTGGAATAAATCATCACCTGACACTGTAAGTTCTTTTTCAAATCGTCCTGTATGTCAAGCACATTTTTTCTTGTTTGACATCCTGACACGGGTTTGTCGGAATATATTCACCTCATGCATTTTTTCCCATTGAGTGTCCTACGAGAACATTTGCTCTCATTCGTATATATATTGTATGTATATATATATATATATATATATATATATATATATATATATATGTATATATATATATATACACACACACACACACATATATATATATATATATATATATATATATATATATATATATATATATATATGCAAAGTAGAGCACTTGGAAAAAACTAACGAAGCAGAGCGCTTTCGTATATTACATCTTCAGTGCAAAATATACGAAAGCGCTCTGCTTCATTAGTTTCTTTTTCCAAGTGGTCTACTTTGCATAAGTGAACACACGTACCCGTGTTCTTATTAGCACACATATATATATATATATATATATATATATACATATATATATTTATGAATATATATATATTTTATACATATTCAAATCTTTCTTATTTTGTACATCTTTTTATCTTTTCCAGTTAATTTTGTTCTCTTTCGATTTTTCTGAGTCTCTTATATCTTCACTTATTTCCAAAATTACAAGAAAAATAATAGCACAAAATTTGTAGATGCCATTAAAAGTAATCTTACTTCAACTGTATTTCCAGAAATAAATGTCTTCAGAAGCTGTACACATATGTCGAAGTTTGGTCTCCGTTTTCTTTTTATTGGGGGGTGGCTTAAGTATGTTCTTAATAACTTTTCCAATTCTGCAGAAACTCGTTCTCAAAGACTTTCCTTTTCCAACTTTTCTTCGAATGAAATATGTACTCAATAGGTTTTTCTAGATTCTACAGAACTTTGTTCTCTAAAAGTTTTTCTCCAACTCCTTGGCTTGACTGAAATGTGTCCTTTGTATATATATATTTTTTTTTTCTATAATTCTGCAAAAACTTATTTGCCAATTTTTACGTTTCCTCGGCTCAAATGGGTTTGCCATTATATTTTATTTTTTATTTGTTTGCTTATTTCCATATTTACTTCATGATTTTTGTATTTTTCTACAAATATGTTCTCCTTAGTCTTTCCCTTGCAAAATCAATTTACTCGCTTGATGTGTGTCATCCATAAGAATTATATTCATTCAGAAACTTGCTCTATTGTTTTCCTCCTCTAAATAAAAAAAAAAAAAATCACCTCATTCTTATCATTTCCTCATTCATTTCAACGCTTAAAATGATTTCTTCGTATGAAACATTCTCATTTTTTATTTTCTATTTCCTCTTTGCTTCCTCCTCACTCCCTCTCTCTCTCTCTCTCTCTTCTCTCTCTCTCTCTCTCTCTCTCTCTCTCTCTCTCTCTCTCTCTCTCTCTCTCTCTCTCTCTCTCTCTCTCTCTCTCTCTCTCTCTCTCTCTCTCTCTCTCTCTCTCTCTCTCTCTCTCTCTCTCTCTCTCTCTCTCTCTCTCTCTCTCTCTCTCTCCTCTCTCTCTCTCTCTCTCTCTCTCTCTCTCTCTCTCTCTCTCTCTCTCTCTCTCTCTCTCTCTCTCTCTCTCTCTCTCTCTCTCTCTCTCTCTCTCTCTCTCTCTCTCTCTCTCTCTCTCTCTCTCTATCTATCTATCTATCTATCTCTATCTCTCTCTCTCCTCTCTCTCTTTCTATCTCTCTCTCTCTCTCTCTCTCTCTCTCTCTCTCTCTCTCTCTCTCTCTCTCTCTCTCTCTCTCTCTCTCTCTCTCTCTCTCTCTCTCTCTCTCTCTATTTCCCCCTCTGTCTCTCTCCTCTCTCTCTCTCTCTCTCTCTCTCTCTCTCTCTCTCTCTCTCTCTCTCTCTCTCTCTCTCTCTTTCTCTCTCTCTCTCTCTCTTTCTTTCCTACTCCGAGAGCGTTCCCTCTAGACCACAATTTCTCTTCTTCAAAAATTTCCTTCCGAAGTGAAAATCGTCCACTGAATTCTTCGGTCTCTCGAAAGACTTATTTCCTAGAATTTCTTCCTTAGTGATGTCTCACTAGCATTTCTTAATAAACCTTTGTAAATAACATCGAGTGACGAGAGGAAGAATCAAGCACTCACCACTTGGTACGAATCTGCTCAATTCGTTCACGATCAATGACGCATATTATATGAATATTATTCTGACTAACTCGAGATTATTTTATTCTACTAAAGAAGATACAGACATTCTGTTTTGTCCCGTCTACCACAGCAAAAGTATCATTTGCCGTTCACCAGAACAAGATTAATAAAGTATATCAATGGAATGTATAGATTAAAAGCTTCCTTCTTTCTTATCCACTTCCTTTTGCTCTCTCCTTTCTCTCTTCCCCTTCCTCTTCCTCTCTCCTTTCTCTCTTCCCCTTCCTCTTCCTCTCTCCTTTCTCTCTTCCCCTTCCTCTTCCTCTCTCCTTTCTCTCTTTCGTTCCTCTTCCTCTCTCCTTTCTCTCTTCCCCGTCTTCTTCCTCTCTCCTTTCTCTCTTCCCTTCCTCTTCCTCTCTCCTTTCTCTCTTCCCCTTCCTCTTCCTCTCTCCTTTCTCTCTTCCCCTTCCTCTTCCTCTCTCCTTTCTCTCTTCCCCTTCCTCTTCCTCTCTCCTTTCTCTCTTCCCCTTCCTCTTCCTCTCTCCTTTCTCTCTTCCCCTTCCTCTTCCTCTCTCCTTTCTCTCTTCCCCTTCCTCTTCCTCTCTCCTTTCTCTCTTCCCCATCCTCTTCCTCTCTCCTTTCTCTCTTCCCCTTCCTCTTCCTCTCTCTTTTCTCTCATCCCCTTCCTCTTCCTCTCTCCTTTCTCTCTTCCCCTTCCTCTTCCTCTCTCCTTTCTCTCTTCCCCTTCCTCTTCCTCTCTCCTTTCTCTCTTCCCCTTCCTCTTCCTCTCTCCTTTCTCTCTTCCCCTTCCTCTTCCTCTCTCCTTTCTCTCTTCCCCTTCCTCATCCTCTCCATCTTCTTCTTTGTCTCCTCTTCCAAGGCTTCATTGCCTCTTTTGTCTCTTTCATCTCAAACTTATGTTTCATCTTTCGTCTCTACATTATTTCCTGCTCCATCTCTTCTTCTCTTGTATTCCACAACTTCTTCTCTACCTCCTCAACTCTTCCATCTACTCCTTCGTCTCCTTCTCTCCCATACCCTACCTCCCCTCTTTCTCTGCCTCTATATCCTCCTCTCCATCTTCTCCATCTCCTCTTCCATCTTCTCTAATCCTCCCATTTCTTCGTCCATCCACTAATCCATCCCTTCATCCACTCCCCTTTCTTCTTCATCATCTCCTCCTCCCTCTGCTCTTTCATTTCCTCTTCCAACTTCACAGCCTCCTCCTCCTCTTTCTCCTCCTCCTCCTTCACCTCTTTCTTCGCTTTCTTGCCCCTCCTCCGTCTGTCACTCTTCCTTCTCCTCCTCCTCCATCTCTTTCTGCATCTGCCTCTCGCCTCTTTCTCTTCCATTTCTTCCACCATCTCCTCCTCCTCCACTTCTTTCTTTATCTCCTTCTCCACCTCCTCCTTCTGCTCTCCTTCCCTCTTCCATCTCCTCAAACTCCTTCTTCACCTCCTTCTCCACCATCTCCCTTTCCTCTTCTACCTCCTCCTATTCAACCTCTCCGCCCCTCCTTCTTCTACCCCTCCTCCTCCTCTTCCACCTCCTCCTCCTCCTCCTCTTCCAGCTCCCAGCCCCCTTCCTCTTCCACCTCCTCCTCCTCCTCCTCCTCCTCCTCTTCCAGCTCCCAGCCCCCTTCCTCTTCCACCTCCTCCTCCTCCTCCTCCTCCTCCTCTTCCACCTCCCAGCCCCCTTCCTCTTCCACCTCCTCCTCCTCTTCCACCTCCTCCTCCTCCTCTTCCACCTCCTCCTCCTCCTCTTCCACATCCTCCTCCTCCTCTTCCACATCCTCCTCTTCTTCCACCTCCCTGCCCCCTTCCACTTCCACCTCCCCACCTCTTCCTCTTACACCTCCTTCTCCTCCTTTCCCCACCTCCCTACCCCTTCCTCTTCCACCTCCTCCTCCTCCTCTTCTACCTCCCCACCCCTTCCTCTTCCACCTCCTCCTCCTCCTCCTCTTCCACCTACCCACCCCCTTCCTCTCCCACCTCCCCGTCCCTTCTCCTTCCACCTCTTCCTCCTCCTCTTCCACCTCCCCCGCCCCCTTTTTCGCCTACGGTGAAGGGATTGCGTGGATGAAGGGCACAGTCTCATAAACATCACCAACGCACTAATGGAAAGCCTCGGCATCGCCGAGACGTAATGAGGTGCACATGGAGAGGTCGCTTCGGAAGCTCCCGCAGGAACGAAGAGTCTAGAACGAGAGATGGAGGGACTGAACGGCGGGATTGAAGGTCTGGGCGCGGAACGTTAGGTTCTATCGGCGGAACGTTAGGTTCTATCGGCGGAACGGTGAGGGTGGAACGGTGGAACTGAGGGACGGAATGGTGGAATTGAGGGTCTGGGCGCGGAACGTTAGGTTCTATCGGCGGAACGTTAGGTTCTATCGGCGGAACGTTAGGTTCTATCGGCGGAACGTTAGGTTCTCTCGGCGGAACGGTGAGGGTGGAATGGTGGAACTGAGGAACGGAATGGTGGAATTGAGGGTCTGGGCGCGGAACGTTAGGTTCTATCGTCGGAACGTTAGGTTCTATCGGCGGAACGTTAGGTTCTATCGTCGGAACGTTAGGTTCTATCGGCGGAACGTTAGGTTCTATCGGCGGAACGGTGAGGGTGGAACGATGGAACTGAGGAACGGAATGGTGGAATTGAGGGTCTGGGCGCGGAACGTTAGGTTCTATCGTCGGAACGGTGAGGGTGGAACGGTGGAACAGAGAGGTGGAATGGAGGAATTGAGTGACTGGGACCAGAACGTTAGGTTCTATCGGCGGAACGGTAGGGGTAGGACGATGGGGGGAAAAGTGGAACGGATGGTAATAACGGTGGAACATAGGCTGTATCGGTGGAGCGGTAGAGGTAGACGAAATGAAAGAAGTAGAACGGTGGAATGGAGAGGTGTGGATGATGATGGAACGGAGCAATAAGAACGGCGGAACGGAGGAGCAAGAACTACGGAACGGAGGAGACACATTAACGGAACGGAGGGTTGGAATAACGGAATAGCCAATCTGGAACAGAACCTACGGGTACGGAACAGCGGAACGAAGACGAAGACGGGTAGAATATCGGAACATAGGGTCTGGAACGTAAGATGGAAGAGCATCAGACCGGAATCATGGAAAACTGGAAGAGTGGAAGAGAGGATTCGGAAATGTGGACAAGAGGAGGATAGAGATGGATGGATGGATGGATGGATGGATGGATGGATGGATGGATGGATGGATGGATGGATGGATGGATGGATGGATGGATGGATGGATGGATGGATGGATGGATGGATGGATGGATGGATGGATGGATGGATGGATGGATGGATGGATGGATGGACGGATGGATAGATGGATAGATGGATGGACGGATGGATGGATGGATGGATGGATAGATGGATGGATGGATGGATGGATGGATGGATGGATGGATGGATGGATGGAGGGATGGATGGATGGATGGATGGATGGATGGATGGATGGATGGATGGATGGATGGATGGATGGATGGATGGATGGACGGACGGATGGATAGATTATATGGATGAATGGATAGATGAATGTAGGGATGGATGGGATGGCTGGCTGAGATGAGATGGATGGATGGATGGATGGATGGATGGATGGAATGATGGATAGATGGATGGATGGATGAGTTCATGAATGGATGAGTGAATGGATGAATGAATGAATAGACGGATTTATGAAAACAGACTGATGCATGGATGGGTGGGCAAATTGATGAATAGATTGATATATGAATAGGTGGATGGATGAATAGACGAATGGACGGATAAACAGATGAACATAGGAGTGAATGGAGACATGGTTTGATGGATGAATGGATGGATGGACGGGTGTGTGTGTGTGAGTAGATGAATAGATGCACGCCTGAACAAACCGATGCATTGCGCCTCAAGGTCAGTGAGGCAGAGCTGAAGAACAACGTGATACCTTCAATACTGTGACGATAT
>NC_134779.1:23402930-23405430 GCF_046742065.1 Oratosquilla oratoria | reverse complement strand
AAGACTCGAAGTTAAGATAAAGTCACGTCGGGTGGAGCTTTGCTGTGACTAAGGCTGTCGCCTTTGTCCTTTTTCATCGCACCATAGAGGATAAGTATTTGGGGCCAATGATCAGAAATTATAAAAATACATTTCATTTTTTTTTAATCTTATTCTATTTCATTTTGATTTAATTTTATTCCATTTCATTTGATTTGTTTGGTTTTATTCTGATTTAATTAGTTTTGTGTATTGTTTTATTTTGCTTTTTTTTATCTCAATTCATGTTTTATATTTTTCATTATTTTAGGTTTTATTCTATTATATATCAACTTAATTTCATCTCATTTTATTTTGTTTTATTTATGCTTCATGCTATTGTTATATATATATACATATATATATATATATATATATGTATACATATACATATGTATATATAGATATAGATATATATATACATATGTATATATATATATATATATATATACATACATATGTATATATGTGTGTGCATATATATATATATATATATATATATATATATATGGGAGGGGGGGAGGTTTAACGCCAAGAGCCCTTTGTCGCCTAAGGAAGGCGCCTTCGACTTCAATAGCAGAGTTGGTCCTTGGCTCTGTCTCGAAGTCTTTACAGATTGTAAACTCTGTGAACTCCATCATCGAGATTAGAAGTTTGGATGTGATCAAATACTTTACAGACAATAAACGTCGACAACTACGGAGCGGAGACAAGCAAGATCAAGAGGCAGAAAGGAGGAGGAAGAGCAGGAGGAGGAGAAGGTGGAGGAGGAGGAAGAGGAGGAGGAGGAGGAAAAGGAAAAGGTGGAGGAGGAGGAGGAGCATGTAAAAGAGATGAAGAGAGGAGAGAAGGGGAGGAGATGGAGGAGTGTGTAGGGAAGATGAAGAAGTAGGAGGAGAAGTGAAGGAGGAGGAAGAGGAGGAGGAAGAGGTGTAGGAAGAGGAGGATGTAAAAGAGATGAAGGGAGGAGAGAATGGGAGGAGATATTTATAGATAGATGGAAGATGAAGAAGTAGAAGTAAAGGAGGAGGAAGTTAAGAAGGAAGAGGAGGAGGAGGAGGATGTAGAAGAGGTGAAGGAAGAAGAGAAGAGGAGGAAATGAATGAGAGATTAATGAGATGAAGTAGGAGAAGTGAGGGAGGAAGAGGAAAGATGAAGGAGGAGGCGGAAGAGATGAAGCAGGATGAAGAAGAGAAAGAGGAAGAAGAGTAGAGGAAAGGAGAGAAGCGGAAAAGGAGGAGGGAGGTTGTGGAAGACAGAGAGGAAGAGTAGATGAGGAAAAGAGGGAAGATTTTGTCATCGTCTTCGGTTGCAACTTTAGTTTCATTTTTACTTTTAGTCCGATTTTATTTCCATCTTCGTCTTTGTCTTAATCCTCAACATCACTTTCACCTTAACTTTCACCTTTGGTCTCATATTCTAAATATATTTCTTTTTCTTATGGATTGTTGATCGTATTCTCTTAATTCCTTGTCCGTTCATCTTCATATTCAAATTCACCCTCAAACTCTGAAACCACATTGATATGCAGTCACCTTCACATATCCACATTAACACTCATATTAACATTCATAATGGTAATCATGTTCATATACAGTCATCTTCACATTCACACTTTCATATTCACATTCAAGCACAGGTAGACTCATTCAGTTTTACTTTCATCTTCACATTAATCTTCACATTCATCTTTGAGAGAGCACCTTCACATTCATATTCATACATTCATAATTACATTCTGTTACATGTTTGCTGTGTCATATTTACCTTCGACTTCATCTTAATTATCATTTCATTTTCATCGCCATTTTGACTCTCATCTTCATATGTGCCGGGATGTATACATGCTTGAGAAATAATCTTCACATTCAATCACATTCACACTGAGTTCTTTTTACCTTCAACTTTACCATCATTTTCATCTGCACTATCGTCCTTGGATGTACACATACTTGAGAGATGATCTTCATATTCACAAATATATTCACACATTCATATTCACATTCGATCTTACGCGTACTCAGTCCCGTTTACCTTCAATTTCATTTTCACATTCACTGAATCTTCACTTTCACGCCTCCCTTCATCTTTGCTGAGATATGTACATACTAGAGAAATTATCTTCATATTCACACATTCATATTCACACATTCATATTCATACATTCATATCCACATTCGAGTTCACGCGCACTCGGTTCTTTTCCACATTCACTGAATCTTCACTCTCACGTCTCCATCTTTGCTGATATGTATACATGCTTGAGAGATCATCCTCATATTCACAGATTCATATTCACACATTCACATATGATTTCACGCGCACTCAAATGTGTACATACAAGAGAGATGATCTTCATATTCACATATTCATATTCACACATTCTTATTCACACATTCATATTCACACATTCATATTCACACATTCATATTCACACATTCATATTCACACATTCATATTCACACATTCATATTCACACATT
>NC_134779.1:23395430-23397930 GCF_046742065.1 Oratosquilla oratoria | reverse complement strand
AAAATGAAACAAAACAATCGAAGATGAGAAGATCATTAACATAAGGATTGAAAGAAAACTGAACGAAACAGAAAAAAAACGAGGAATAATACGAAATACAGTAAGGAGAAGAGTGAAAAAGAGAACAGAAGAAGAGATGAATACGATTGAAATGTAACGAAGAAGAAAAACAGAAAAATTAAACAAATTAAACAAAAGTCTGTTAAAGGGAGACCAAGAAACACTCATCGAGAACCAAAACAACAGAAAAAAACATAAAAAGAGAAAAAAAAACACACACACAAATGCCCATCACAAAAGATAGAGAGATAGAAAGAAAGAAGGGGAGGGGAAGAGAGAAAGATAAAAATAAATAAATAAATGAATAAACAAATAAATAAATAAATAGATAAATAAACAAATAAATAAATAGATAAATAAATAAATAAATAAATAGATAAATAAATATAAATAAATAAATGAATAGATAAATAAATAAATACATAAATAAACAAACAAATAAATAAATAAATAAGTATAAACAAACAAATAAATGAATAGATAAACATATAAATACATAAATAAATAAATAAATAAATAAATAGATAAATAAATAGATAAATAAATAAATAAATAAATAAATAAATAAATAAATAAATAAATAAATAAATAAATGAAAAAATAACTGAAATGAAATATGACCAACGAAAACTAAACGAAAAAGGATCAAAAGATGTCTGAAGATAAGACTAAAATAGATTGTGGTCCCACGCTTGTAGTGATCTCTCCGAAGGAAGGAAATTGATCGCGTTTGCGAAACAAAGGACAAACACAAAGCGCGCTCGGCATAAACAATGTTATCACACAATCTATACACAAGAATGCACAAACTCATTTGCACGACCCATCAGAAGAGCGCTCCCTCATCTCTGTTTGTTCAGCCTTCCTGTATCCCGGGGGGTTAAATAGATGTATGTAAGACTATACATAAATAAAGACAGAAACATTTTTCATTCCTGGTATATACAGAGGTACATTTGTATACGTTTGATTGCTTGTGTGTCTGTGTGTGTGTGTGTGTGTGTGTGTGTGTGTGTGTGTGTGTGTGTGTGTGTGTGTGTGTGTGTGTGTGTGTGTGTGTGTGTGTGTGTGTGTGTGTGTGTGTGTGTGTGTGTGTGTGTGTGTGTGTGTGTGTGTGTGTGTGTGTGTGTGTGTGTGTGTGTGCACTTGTGTATGTGTGTGTATGTGAGTGTGTATCTGTATATGTATGCACTTCTGTGTGTGTGTGTGTGTGTGTGTGTGTGTGTTTGTGTGTATGAGTCTGTGCATGTGTGTGTATGCACGTATGTGTATGTGTGTATGCATACACATACACTTTCTATTTCCCAGCAAGCCGAGAAGAGGAGGACCAAGCCCAGAGACATATAGTAAAGTTGAACAAAACTTGACAAATGGGAGTACATAAATAAAGAGACGTAGAGGTGGTGACGCCTACAAGCTACGGGAAGATGAAATAGCGTAATTGATATATTGGGGTCGACAGACCAGGATTGTTTAGTTCGGGGAGAAGGGGGACTGAAAATGAGATCGGGAAGAAGGGGGTGGGGAAGGGGTGGGGGGAACTGTCACTACCCTGGCGAGGGAAGGGGAGGAGGAAAGGAGAGGGAATAGGAAGGAAGAGGCGGGAGGGGAGGGGGAAAGGTGAGGGGATGATGAGGGTAAGGGGAGAGGGAGAGGGAAGAGGAGGGGGAAAGAAGAGGGAATGGGAAGGGAAAAAAAGAGGGGGAGGGGAGGGGAAAGGAGAGGTGAGGGGAAGGGAGAGGTGAAGGGAGGAGGGAAGGTGAGGGGAGGGGAGGAGACAGGAAGAGATAGGAAGAGAAAGGAAGAGAGGATAGGAGGGTGGGTGAGAGAGGGAGAGGGAAGAGGAGGGGGAAAGAAGAGGGAATGGGAAGGAAAAAACAAGAGAGGGGAGGGGAGGGGAAAGGAGAGGTGAGAGGAAGGGAGAGGTGAGGAGGGTAAAGGAAGAGGGAGAGGAGGGTAAAGGAAGAGGGAGAGGACAGGGGAGGGGAAAGGGGTGGAGGTGGGAGGGAAAGATAATAGGAGGGAAGGGAGGAGGGAAGGTGAGGGGAGGGGAGGAGATGGGAGGGGATAGGAAGGGAAAGGAAGAGAGGAGGAAGGGAGGGGAGTAGAGGGAAGGAGAGGGTAAGAAAAGGGTAAATGGAGGAGAGGGCAAGGGGGAAAGGGAAGAGAAGGGGAGATGAAGGTTATGAAATTTAGGGGAAACGAATGAAAGGGAAGAGAACGGTAGATGGATGGAAAAGGGGGAGGATAATGGAAAAGGAGAGGGGAAAGGAGGGGAAAGGGAGAGGAGGGAAGGGGAAGGGAGAGGTAGAAAATAGAGGAGACGGAGCAGAAAAGAGAGAAAGAAGAGGGGAAAGGGAGAGGAGGGAAGGGGAAGGGAAAGATAAGAAATAGAGGAGATGAAGCAGAAAAAAGAGAAAGAAGAGGGGAAAGGGAGGGA
>NC_134779.1:23360430-23362930 GCF_046742065.1 Oratosquilla oratoria | reverse complement strand
GACCCTTTTGGGGATCTTGTTGATGAACCTTCCGGGGTTTTTCGTTCTTTTACCTTGGGCATCCTTCTAGATCTGAGTTCGTCTTTTTTTATGATCCACACTCGAAGTCAGGAGGTTCTGACGAAGACGATTTTGGAGATCTTCTTGGTGAGCTTTCAGGGGTTTTCGATCTTTTCCCTTGGGCGTCCTTCTAGATCTGTGTTCGATTTTTTTTTCCCAAGGTTTCGTTCTCGAAATCGAGAGGTTTCTGCCGAAGACCCTTTTAAAGATCTGTTTGGTGAACCTTCTGGGGTTTCTTGATCTTTTCCATTGGGCATCCTTCTAGATCTGAGTTCGATTTTTTTTTCTCGAAGGTTCCGTTCTCGAAAACGAGAGGTTTCTGCCGAAGATCATTTTGGAGAACTTCTTGATGAACCTTCCTGGGGTTTCCCTCTTTTTCTGTGGGGGATCCTGTTAGATCTGAGTTCGGATTTTTTTTTTCTTGAACCTCGAAGGTTCCGCCTTCGAGTTCGAGAAGTTTCTGCCGAAGACTATTTTGAAGATTTTCTTGATGAACCTTCCTAAGGTCTCTCGTTCCTTACCTTGGGGATCCTTCTAGATCTGAGTTCGAGTTTTGCTTTTTCCTCGAAGATTCCGTCCTCAAGATCGGAGGGCTTCTTGAAAATCTTTCCTTATTTTTTTTTTATTTTTTTTTTTTACTTCTTTTTGGAAATTCTTCTAAACTCTTTGAAGTTTGTGGTTTCTGAGGGTAAAAATGGATAAGGTATGCTTTTTCTTGGTGACTTTGTCTCAGAGAGTTGCCAGTTCATCGCAAGATCAGTTTTCCTTTAACTGAGGGTTATCTTAGATACGGTATGACAAAATGGCCTCGTGGATGGAAAATTAATATTTTTGTATAAAAAAAAAAAAAAAAAGTAGGAGAAGAAGAGTATTATTTGTCCACGACACTGAACCCAAGCGTTTTTTAAGCAAGCATTTTTTTTTTAATCTATATAAAATTATTTGGTGTTGAACAACTATTGGTGTTTCGATGTGAGGGGATTTGTCAAGATATAGCTTGAAGACATATTTACGTGTGACCTACCATAAATACAATTTGTTTCTTACATTTACCCGATGATATAGAAAGAGAAATTGAAATTCCTCTTAGGCAAATGAACTAATAAGAATGTTTCTTATGATTGAAATTTATATCTATGAAATGGATATGTTAGAGGCGAAAAGAAATAAATTAATGCTGCATACATATTAAGTTATACAAACAAATACACACACGGACACGGACACGTATACACACACACACACACACACACACACACACACACACACACACAAACGCGCGCGCGCGCGGTATATACGAACTCTGAGCTCTCTTTCGGGAGGGAAATAGCTGTCAATCACGAGTCCAACATGTGATCCAAGACCATGGTTAATCACATTAATCACACACGCACGCACACATATACACACATCCATACACGCACACACATTTGTCCACAAGGTTGCAGCAACTACTGTATATTGTAAGGAAATAAGAGAATAAAAAAAAAGGAACCTTAAACACTATGTGTAATACTGGGGAGGGTACGAGGTAGGGTTCCCAATGTGCGGAGGGATAGAAGACAATATCACAACGAGAATATATAGTCATAGAGATGACAAGTCTTTAAGAAAGGTTTGGAATGAAAATCTAGGAGAACTGAAGCGATAGACGTTTCTTTTTCAGTGCAGTTTTCACTCATAAAAAATTACACCAATAAATAAAGAGAAGATAAAATGGTAGATGTGATGACAAGAGCGAAGGGATACATAACTAAGAATATATATGTATGTATATATATATATATATATATATATATATACATATTTATATATATATATATATATATATATATATATATATATATGTATATATATATATGTGTGCACATATTTATCCAATCATGTTTACATGGCATATATAAACATATATATATATATAATATATATATATATATATATATATATATATATATATATATATATATACATACGTATACAGTTATATGTCCTTCTTTTCCAATAATGTTTACATGACATAAGCATACATATACACACCAAGTGCATGTACACTTACATATACATACACATACACATACAGAGATATGTTTCTTTTTATCCAGTCATGTTTTCACGGCATATGTATACGTACATATGTACACGTACATGTACATATA
Organism: Oratosquilla oratoria; assembly: GCF_046742065.1. Lineage (NCBI taxonomy): Eukaryota > Metazoa > Arthropoda > Malacostraca > Stomatopoda > Squillidae > Oratosquilla > Oratosquilla oratoria. Next base: position 23,360,714 of record NC_134779.1, on the reverse strand, counting down.
CATAGAATTGCATGTACATACATGTTAACATGACTTCATTCTTCAGTGTAAGACATTTCCTATTCTCATTTTCCAGGATTGTTGGTCTCGCTCATATTATTAAAATTCTTCCAACAATGAGATGGCAGGCTTCTGCATTCTTTCCGACCCCAAAAATCCTTCCCCAGAAATTCGGGGCTCCAAATATTAGAATATTGTGGGGTGAGAGAATTCGTAATCCCTTGTGTAATAGGTGTTAGCTTTTCCTTTCTGTTCTGATTTTTTTTTTTTTTTCATCTTTAATT
>NC_134779.1:23337930-23340430 GCF_046742065.1 Oratosquilla oratoria | reverse complement strand
TGTACCGCTTGAACCGACTATATTGGCTCTACGCTCTCATCGGAAGGGTAATAGCTGTCAATCACGAGTGCATTACGTGATCCAAGAGCGTGGTGAGTCATACATACACACATACTCATGTGTATACAAACATTATATATATATATATATATATATATATATATATATATATATATATATATAATGTACATATACATATAGATATACATACAGTGTGTGTGTGTGTGTGTGTGTGTGTGTATGTGTGTGTATACATATATATGTATATATGCATATATATATATACACTCACACACACACACACACACACATACACACACACATATATATATATGTATATATATACATATATATACATATACATATATATATATATACATATATATATATATATATATATATATATATATGTATATGTATATACCATATACATATAAAGTAGTAGCAAATTTGTAAATAACACACAAGAAACCCACGGTCGGAGAAAATATACTTAAAATTAAAGAAGATTATATTTTTCGGCTACCATATGTAGCCCCCTTCATTTTATTTTCTCCGACTGTGGGTTTCTTGTGTATTATATACATATGTATGCATATGTATATATATGTATGTATATATATTATATATTATATATATATGCATATATATGTATATACATATATATATATTTTTTTTTCATGTACATATATTGAATATACATCCTCTTACAAAACACTTATACTTAGCTTTTCTTTCTTTTTTCTTTCTTGTGCCCAACAGGAGTCGAGACCTGGAAGTACAAGGTTCGTGGAGTGTGAAGGAAAACGGCCTGTGGGAGGCAGGAGCTTGGGGTCTGCTGGTCATAGAGGAAACCATGGACGAGTCTGTGGTTGCCTGCACTGTCAAGCTGCCTGGAACACCACATTCCGAAACCAAGAAAAAAATCTTCCATCCAGGTGAGTTGATGAAGAATGAGAGGGAGGCCCGATTTTCTTAATCTATTAGTTTGTTTGTTTGTTTATATATATATATATATATATATATATATATATATATATATATATATATATATATATATATATATTTTGCTATTTCTGTTTTTCCTTTATAAGTGCAAAATAACATGTTTTATTCACTTTTGTCTAGTATTTTGTAATTAATTTGTTTACTGTTCTATTTGTTGTTTTTACTATATAAGCTGTATATCCCTTTTAGTAGATGTATTGTATTTTTCATTTATTTCCACAGATTTATTATTTTAAATATTGTATATATATATAGGGGGAATAAACTTTTGATATATCTATCATGGATTTTTTCTATATTTTCTAACTAGAATATATATTCATAAGTTTGAAAGAGGCATTCGATAAATGTATATACATATTTAACTACGTATCTCAGTTCTTTATGTAAATATTTTTACAAATTTCTACAAATACCTTTTATTCTATAAATTTAATTTTTCTCTTGTATTGAACTTTTACACAAAAAAGTGAGAGCCTCACGTTAGGAGGCTCTTAGTTTCCAGGTCTTCGTCTTTGATTTATGTGCTTGAACTTCCAGCCAAACCAGAAGTTAGCCGCAAATACTGGAGTAGAACTCGTGACCAAGTCGAGAACGCTTCATTGATCACTCGGCACTTCCAGGTTCTCAAACCATGAAAACAGTTTATGGTTTTCGATAATGACGTGATAATGACGTGATAATGACGTGATAATGATCTTGGAATAATAACCAAAGGAAAAGAATAATAATGATAGTGATAATACTAATAATAACTAATAATAATAATTATAATGATAATGATAATAATAAAAATAATAATAATAATAATAATAATAATAATAATAATAATAATAATAATAATAATAATAATAATAATAATAATAATAATAATAATAATAATGATGAATGATAATAATGATAATGATGATGATGATGATAATGATAATGATGATGAGAATGATAATAATAATAATAATAATAATAATAATAATAATAATATAATAATAATATAATAATAATAATAATAATAATAATAATAATAATAATGATAATGATGATAATAATAATAATAATAATAGTGATAATAATAATAATAATAATGATAATGACAATGATGATAATGGTGATGATGATTATGATGCTGATAATGCTGATGCTGATGATGATGATGATGATGATGATGATGATGATGATGATGATGATGATGATGATGATGATGATGATGATGATGATGATGATGGTAATGATAAGAAAAAAATAGCTAAATGAATGATTAAATAAAAACAATAAAATTAAGACAAATTCGTCTTTTGTCACCAATAATTAATTAGCGTTTCTATCCTTGGGGACCATTTTAGAACAAAAAAGATCTTTTCACGGAAGCAGCATAAGAAAATAGCCAAACGGAGATTTAGTCGAAATTAAAACTCAAAATTAACTTCTAAATAAAAATTTGTCACAGATTATTTGATGACAATAGGGCCAATACTAAAACGAAATTAATCATAAC
>NC_134779.1:23332930-23335430 GCF_046742065.1 Oratosquilla oratoria | reverse complement strand
AATACTACTCTAATCCCAACCAATCCCCCAAATTCTCTCCTACACAGCAACTGACCACCCAGTGTGCTAATTAATAAGTGATTCCTGTGACCACACAGCGAATATCATCTGTCATTACGGTCCCTAAAACAAAAGCGGAGCAGTTAATGAACGCGTTTGATGCTAAGCTCAACAAACTCGCCCTGCTTTGGCAATTACGCGACGCTGGAGACTGCAGCCGATGACGTTTCGAAACTCTGAGATAATCAGGTCTTAATAGGTGACATGGCGGCGCTTGGAACGGGGGACTCCTGTGGGGAACGTTGCTCTTGTTCTTGATACGTTTGTGTTTTTTTTTTTTTTTTTTTTTTTTTGTATAATCGAATGGTGTTATGCAAAAGGTAACCTATCTGAATCGTCTGTTATTTTATTTTTTCAACTTTTGTATAATCGAATGATGCTTTGCAATGTTGGTGTTTCTTAATCGTCTATTCTTGTATTTTTTCTTTGAGTTTTGTAAAATCGAATGATAGTTTGCAATGTTGGTGTTTCTTAATTTTTTTTTTTTTTGTATAATCGTTTTTTTTTTTAAGTTAACTTTTCTAAAACCTCTCTTCCTGTATCTATTTTCTTTAATTTTTGTGTAATCGAATGATGGTTTGCAGTGTTAGTGTTTCTAAATTGCCTATTTTTTTTCTTTGATTTTCGTATAATCGTATAACCTTTCTAAATCCTCTGTTATTTTATTTCTTTTCTTTAAGTTTTATATAATCGAATGATGCTTTGTAATGTCATTTTTTCTAAATCGTCTATTCTTGATTTTTTCTTAGATTTTTGTATAATCGAACGTTATTATGCAAAAGTTAACCTCTAAATCCTGTTTTTTTTTGTGTGTGTGTAAACAAATGATGCTTTGCAAATATTAATCTTTCTTAATTTTTTCTTTGTTTTTTGTCAAATCGAATATTGTTATTCAATAGTTAGCCTTTTCAATTCTCTTTTCTTGATTTTGTTTTCTTTAATTTTTGTATAATCAAATGATACTTTGCAATGTTATCTTTCTAAATGGCCTGTTCTTGAAAACAGAATTATTTTTGTATAATCGAATGGTGTTAGTTAGTTAGAGGGTAGGATAGATATGATGGGGGAGAGGGAGGAAGGGAGGATGTGGGGGTTTAGTGGAAGGAAAGAAGGAAATGGAAGGAAATAAGAGTTATGATAGATGTGGTACAGACCCACTTCCTCGATTTAATCGTCGAATGGTCGAATGGTGTATGTAAACGTTAACCTTTCTATATCCCCCTTTTTTTTTTTGTATTATTGAACGACTCTTTGCAAATATCTATGTTCCTAAGTCCTCTTTTGTTGAAGACTTTTTTCTTTGATTTTCATAAAATCAAATGTTGTTGTACAAAAGTTAACTTTACTAAATCCTCTTTTCTTGAATTATTTTTTATTTAATTCTTGCACTATCGAAAGATGATTTGCAAACATTAATCTTTCTAAATCCTCCACTTTTTCTTTTTTCTTTTATTTCTATCAAATCGAATGCTGTTATGCCAAAGTTAATCTCTCTAAATCCTCTGGTTTTGAATCTTTTTCTTCGGTTTCTACGAGTATAAAATCGAATGATGACACGCAAACGCTAACTTTCAGGGGTGTGCTTAATCTCCATAGAATCGTCTGTTTACATAAAGATTAAATATAACTCAGTTAAGGAAGCACATGGTCTGTCACTTCTTAAAAAGTCATCAGTTAATTGAATAAAATTACCTGGCAAAATCCCCCCCCCAAAAAAAATATAAAAAATAATCACCGAAATCTGTGTGTATCTGGGTTCCATCAAATCCAAAGGCAGGTTGAAAATAAGAATCTCTCTCTCTCCCTCCCCCTTCTCTCTCTCTCTCTCTCTCTCTCTCTCTCTCTCTCTCTCTCTCTCTCTCTCTCTCTCTCTCTCTCTCTCTCTCTCTCTCTCTCTCTCTCTCCCTCTCTCTCCCTCTCTCTCTTTCTTTTTTGACTGGCTCAAGACACCAAGAAATAGTTTTTTGACTTCCTGAGCAACCTAACTCTCGCCGGAAGAACTGATTTCCTCTTCACGAAATTTTGAGTTTTCTTCTTGTTGAGGCGAAAGACTTTGCGGCTGACGAGGTAGGTATCAGGTACACACGGCTTACTGTTGTAGCGGTTAGCGTCGAGGTACGTCATTCGGTGGTACCGAGACGGCAGCTCCGTTTAGAGTATTAAAATTTCCCTATACGGTAAGGCGTTACTATCACCCTTGAGCAAGATGATGGAAGTGTGTGTGTGTGTCGACCTTCCGAGTTCTAAGCTCTCTTCCGGGCAAGTAATGACTGTCGATCATATATCCAAGACGACTATCTAATCAATATAAATTTACTGACTAGTCATGTACAAACTTGTCTTCACACAATTTTTTTTCATTTTTTAGGCTGCAGGATATATAAACCAAAAGTAAAAAGAAAAAATTCTGCTGTGTATAGAGTGAACCTCAGGGTGCATA
>NC_134779.1:23322930-23327930 GCF_046742065.1 Oratosquilla oratoria | reverse complement strand
TACTATTATCATTACCATTATTATCATTGTTATTATCATTGTTATTATTATTACTATTATCATTATTATTATTATTATTATTATTATTATTATTAGTTATTATTATTATTATTATTATTATCATTATCATTATTATTATCATTATCATTATTATTATTATTATTATCATTATTATTATTATTATTATTATTATTATTATTATTATTATTATTATTATTATTATTATTATTATTATTATTATTATTATTATTATTATTATTATTATTATTATTATTATTATTATTATTATTATTATTATTATTATTATTATTTTTATTATTATTTTGGGAGTCGCTAGGAGATTTTTTCAATATCTATCCAACCACAACCTACCCTACCAGAGGATTTACTTAACCTGAGATTGACCTCATCTTTCCGCGTTTTCAGTAACAAACTCTTTGTAAATTCTATTTATTCATAAATAGTTACATTTTGTAACTGCAAACCAGGATTTTTTCTTTAGATTTAAGAAAGAAATAGGCAAGAATTGGTTTACTAATAGAGTGGTCAACAAATGGAATGGACTTAATAACCATGTAGCAAGCACTGAAACTATCGATCGTTTTAAGAAACGGTTAGACAACTTTATGGACGGGGGTGACAGGTGGTAATGGACATGGAACTACCTAGTGTACACTTCATGGTTCTCATACACTCTTCTTTATTCTTATGTTCTTTAATCGCTACTTACAAAGTGTTTGAAAGCTCTTTTGTAAGATGTTTGAAAACAATTTACGAATGGTATTAAACAACGTTTATTGGTGTGAATAAAAGACTCGGGCTGAATAATTACAGCAAATTGCTTCACATCAAATTATAAAAAAAAAAATCAATAGGTAACAATGCCCTTTCATGACAAGACTTTGGTACCTATAACATGTCCTGATGCATGAATAAATAAATGAGAAAATAAATTAATAAATAAATATATACATAGGTACATAAATAAAGAACTAGATAAATGAATAGAAAAGTGAATATATAAATAAATAAAAAATTAATATACATGTATAAACAAATAAGCATATAAAATAAATAAATAGATAAATGAATGGATAAATAAAGAACTGGATAAATTAATAGAAAAGTAAATAGATAGAAAGATAAAAATATATATATATATATATATATATATATATTTATACATATATATATATATATATATATATATATATACATATATATATATATATACATATATAAGCAAATAAGCATATAAAATAAATAAATAAATAGATAAATGAATGGACGAATATATAGATAGATAGATAAATGAGGAAATCGTTAGATAAATTAATAGAAAAATTATTAAATAGATAAATAAAAATTAATGAATATATAATAAGTATATAACATAAATAAACAAATAAAAAATAAACAAACAAATAAGTAAATTAATAAACAAATAAATAAATAACCAAATCAAATAATGAATAAATAGATAAGTAGATTGGTAAATAGATTTATCAACAAATGAACAAATAAATAAAGAGATGAATAAATAGGTATACAAATAGCTAGATGAACAATTGAATAAATAAATAAACAAGTAAATTAATGAATTAACTAATTAATATGTAGATAGATGAATAGATAACCACATAAATAGATCAAATAAATAGATAAATAGATAAATAATTAGAATAAGAACAATCTTTAACATTAGCTATTCCACTCTTTTCAAATTTCTCCACATAATTCCACTTCTTCCTTAAGGATAGAAGCACTGGTTATAAAGATCTAAATACATTTATCATCGTCAAACATGAAATTGAATAGATATCTTGTGACCCGTAGTTTGAAGAAGGTTGATCCGGAAACCCAAAGCCATTGGAAAACAGTTCTTATGACAGAGGACATTAGAGCATACGGTTGACGAAAGAGGGTAAACGACTGGAGGGCTTGAGTTAATGAAAGAGAGGAAAAGGGTAATATATCACTGAAATAACTCCTATCCAGATCTCCAGCACGGAAACTTTCCGAAATAGATCTATCAGACCTATGTTTTCCCTAGTCCATGTATACTAAAAGTTATGAAATAAAGTTGCAATTGAAAATGAGAAAGTAACATATATATAATATATATATATATATATATATATATATATATATATATATATATATATATATGTATATATATTTATATATATCGCTGCCCTTTACAGAGGACTTTGTATTGTGGAATTTAATTAACCATACCCTTGGTCCAACTCGCTGGTGACAATGTTCGAATTACCGTCGCCTCAACCTCCGCCGAAAGTTGTGACGCTCTAATCCGCTTGGCCAGCTAAGGTGGAAAAAATATGTTATTTATTGTATTATTTTTTTCATTTATTCTGCATCGTAATCTATTTCAAGACTTCGTAATATATTATGATACATCATGATCTATATATATATATATATATATATATATATATATATATATATATATATATATATATATATATATATATATATATGTGTGTGTGTGTGTGTGTGTATGTGAATAATTACAGCCCTGGGGTGAATTGGTTAAAAAGATAATAAATTATAATGATAAAATATAAATATTAATTATATAATAAGTTACTTATTAATTGTATTGATGGATTATGTTAACAACTGCCATGAAATGAAAATGAATATTGTAAAGCAAAAATAAAAATAGATAAATGAATAGTAAAATAATGAAAAAGAAAACAAAATTAAATAATAGAAATAAATAAAATATTATAAACTATTTATAATAATAAGATCATAAAAATGATAAAATGATAACTAATGAAACAGAAATACAATAAGATGAAATAGAAAATTAAGCAAATCAAATAGCAAAATAATGAAATAATAACATACAAGTAGGAACATAAGAGAATAAGAATGAAGGAGACTGCAAGAGACCATAAGGCCTACACTAGGCAGTTCTTTTTCCATTACCACCTGTCATCCCCATTCATAAAGTTGTCTAACCGTTTCTTAAAACAATCGATAGTTTCAGCGTTTACTACATGATTGTTAAGTCTGTTCCATTCGTTGCCCACCGTATCAGTAAACCAGTTTTTGCCTCTTTCCTTCTTAAATTTAAATCCATTACTGCAAGTCCTGCACTACTGTATTAATATGATGACCTTGTTTGCGTCACCCTTATTAAAGTCTTCAATCCACTTGAACACCTCTATTAGATCACCCCGAACTCAGCGTCTTCCCAGAGAGTGTAGGTTAAGGTGCTTAAGCCTCTCCTCGTAAGGTAAATTTCTGAGCCCATGTATCATTTTGGTCACTCTTCTTAATACTAATTCTAGTAATTTTGTGTCCATTCTATAGTACGGAGACCAAAAATGTACCGCATAGTCAAGGAAGGGTCTAACTAACCCCAGATAGTATCTGAAAATTACCCATGCACGGAGAGGGGGGGGGTCGCCGATTTAATGAAGCGGCCTTGCTGTGGATGTGCTGTGTCCTGCGACACTGCTTCTGACCCGGGGCAGTGGACAGGGTGCAGGGATAACCCGTCATCTAGGAGGTGCTAAGATGGGAGGGAGGGTGGAGGGGTGTGGAGTGTTTTCGGGGATGGAATGGGTGGGAATGATTTTATGCCTTGTCCTTTTTGGCTACCTCCCTGGTAAGGGGGAAAAAGCCTTGGTATATGTATGTATGTATGTACTTCCATTCGTAACCGTACTAGCAATGAAACTTAATGCTCTGTTAGCTTTGTTTCATGAGCTGATGTATTGTTTTCTGGATTTAAAGTCAAGAAAAACGGGAACAATAACAACAAGCATAGAATAAAAATTAAATAATATGATAAAAATAAACATATTAACAAAATAAAGAGATAATAAGAAACAAATAAAAAAGTTTTTACTAAAAGAAAAAAAGCTTTTGTTTATAACATAGCAATTAACGTAATCTAACTTTATCAGAAAAAATGTAATAAATGAATAAATGCTTTCAAGTGAGGCTTGAAAAATATGGTATATTATAATATGATAACATACTAATATATTATAACATGTCTGCAATGGAACAGAATAGAAAGTAAAAATAAAATTATGTAATATCTCTTGAATGTATCTCAAATAAATGGAATTGCAAACAAAATAATAACGAAAAAATGAAAAATAGAAAAAGAAAATAATAAGATGATTAATAAAAAACGATACAAACAGGTCAAGTGTCTCTGTTGCAAAGAGAGAATTTTGTTCGAGTTTCTGATGTAACACTCGATGGCAATGGTTTCTCGATCAAATATCACAAGTTTTTATGTATGGTTCTGCAGAGACACATGAATATACATTTGTATGTATATGTATGAATATATATATATATTTATACATATGTATATACATATATATATATATATATATATATTATCAACCACAATACACTTTGATTCTAAGCCATCAACATCGAGAGACTCGAGGAGGCCAACATGCAGAAATTGAAACGTGGTACGGCAAAGGACTCGAACCTGGGCTAGCACATGACAGGTGTTAATAAAAATGTATATCTGCTCACTGGAACAAACTCAGTCTTGTACAAATGCATATATATATATATATATATATATATATATATATATTTATATATATATGTGTGTGTGTGTGTGTGTGTGTGTGTGTGTGTGTGTGTGTGTGTGTGTGTGTGTGTGTGTGTGTGTGTGTGTGTGTGTGTGTGTGTGTGTGTGTGTGTGTGTGTGTGTGTATGTATGTATGTGTGTATACATACATAAGTTTTTAATTTTAATTTATCATATCTCTGCTATGATTCAGAATACCCTCCGTGATACCAAACGACTAATCCATCATTAACAACCCATCCTTTCTCTATGTCAACAGATATTCCTATCATAACTACGACCACAACCACGACGACTACAACCACGACCACAACCACAACCACAGAGAGACCGACGAGCAAGTTTCCAGATTCCCCCCGCAGGTCTTCGAACAAGTCCAACAACGTGCCTACAACATCGT
>NC_134779.1:23307930-23312930 GCF_046742065.1 Oratosquilla oratoria | reverse complement strand
ACAAAAAGAAAGATTAGGGAAAAGGATAAAAATATTGAAAAATTAAAACTAATTAAGCCAAAGACTATAACAATAAACTAGAAAAATAAGAGGAGGACTATAGGAAGAGAGAGAGAGAAAACATATAAAAAGAGTTAGAAATGAAAAAAATAAAAAGAAATAGAGGAAATAATAGTAATAAGAAAAACACAAATAAAACTAAAAAAAAGCATAAGAAGAATAAGATTAACAATAACAATATAAATAAGAAAAATGGATAAAAGAAAAAAGAGGAGGAATGTAGGAAGAAAGAAGAGAAAAATTAGAATAATTGAGAAGAGAAGAATACGAATAGACAAAAACGAAAAAAGTAATAAGCTTGAAAAAAGTCAAATATATGAAGAAGAAGAAGAAGAAGAAGAAGAAGAAGAAGAAGAAGAAGAAGAAGAAGACGAAGAAGAAGAAAAGTGAAAGAAGAAGAAGAAGAAGAAGAAGAAAAGTGAAAGAAGCAGAAGAAGAAGAAGAAGAAGAAGAAGAAGAAGAAGAAGAAGAAGAAGAAGAAGAAGAGGAAGAAGAAGAAGAAGAAAGAAGAAGAAGAAGAAGAAGAAGAAGAAGAAGAAGAAGAAGAAGAAGAAGAAGAAGAAGAAGAAGAAGAAGAAGAAGAAGAAGAAGAAGAAGAAGAATGGAACACCAAAGAACAACTTTGGGAATCAAACGATGGAAGAGGAGAAAGGCAAGGAAGAAGGATGGGAGGAAGTGGGGTTGGGAGGGAGTGCCCGAAGGAAGAAGAGGAGAAGAAGAAGAAGAAGAAATCGCAAAAGAAAATGGCAAACCAACTTTAAAGAAAACGAGAAAACGGTTGAAAGAAAACGGAGAAGGAAACGGGAGTATCGATAAGCACATGCCGGATGGAGTTAGACTCCATAGAAGGGTGTGGGGGAGTGATAGGAGGAGGAATGGGGAAATAGGGAATAGGGAAGGGGGAGTTGTGGGAGGGGGAATAGAGGAAAGAGGAGTTGAGGTGGGAAATAAGGTGCAATAAGACCTTTTAGCTCGTAACAAGCGAAAAGGATAAATTTCATAGCAAAGCTTCAACATGGAGTTTGAGAAATTATTAGAAAGAGGATGTAAAAATGAGAAAAAATACTACAAAACACAGGAACGAAAAAAAAAAAACAGAAAATAATTGAATACAGATTTGGGATTGTGTAAAAATTTATGGTTTTTATGCACGGGGACCAAGAATCATTGAAGATTAATAAGAAGAAATATAATTAGTTTAAGAATGATTGAAGAATGAAGAAAGTTGTGATATGAGCTGCGAGAAGAACCGCGAAGGATAACAGACGAACGAAACCAAAAGATTCCGCGTTAGCCAACTAAGCGTCAAGCAAACAAAACTTAAGCAAACACACATACGCTTGCCAAACACACAGACGTTTGCCAAACACACAGACGTTTGTCAAACACACAAGCGTTTGCCAAACAAACATTAGGCGATTAATTGCCCGGGAAGGAAACGTCTGGGTAATTTATGTTGATGTTCGTGTTGGAACCAAACATCTGAACGTTCGGTTCTGAGGAAGATGGAGGAAGGTTAGCTCGTTCTTTCTATGTTCCTGAAGATCCTGAGATCGATTCCCAAGAGAGGAAATGTTGGGACTGAGAGTTTGTGGGCTGAAAATGGGCCTAAACTTATGCAGATTGTCAGGACAAGAAAGTGACAATGTCCATGTATGTTCACACACACACACACACACACACACACACACACACACACACACACACACACACACACACACACACACACACACACACACACACACACACACACACACACACACACACACACACACACACACACACACACACACCAACCACACACACACACACACACACACACACACACACACACACACACACACACACACACACACACACACACCACACACACACACACACACACACACACACACACACACACACACACACACACACACACACACACACACACACACACACACACACACACACACACACACACACACACACACACACACACACACACACACACACACTCACACACACACACACACACACACACACACACACACACACACACACACACACACACACACACACACACACACACACACACACACACACACACACACACACACACACACACACACACACACACACACACATACAGTCACCAATATCCACAAATCAACGTGTGGGCTTCCCTTAGCTGAATAAAATCACCAGACGGTAGTTAGAAATATGCACTTACACCTTAACTTACATTCTCTGGAAACACGTAGAGCAAGGGTTGATCTAATAGAAGTATTCAAATAGTTCAATGGCTTTAACAAAGGTGATGTAGACAAAGTCATAATATTAAGGCAATAGAGCAGGATTCGTAGTAATGGATTTAAGTAGAACAATTTTAGATTTCATGGGGAAATAGGCAAGAATCTGTTTAATAATATTTTGGGTAACGAATGAAGTAAACTTGATAACCGTGTAGTGAATGCCGAAACTATTAGTTATTTTAGAATAAGGTTAGATGACTATAGGGATGAGGTTGCTACGTGGTAATGGACATGGATCTGCCTAGTGTAGGCCTTATGGTCTCTTACAGTGTCATGGTCAGGTTTTTATACACTTCTATGGGATAATCCATCAACATGAACACAGAAATCAGTAAAAAAAAAAAAAAAAAAAAAAAAAAAAAGTCTTAACCGTTTTAAATGCTTTTCGGTCTGATTTCTGATATTCTCCTTTCCATAATAATTGTATTTATTCGTTTCCTTATTTGTTTTTGTTTTTTTGCTTTGGGAGGGGTGTGTATTTAATGAAAATAACATTTGTTTTGTGTGCGCATTCCTTTGTACATATATGCATCTATACTTTATCAGCTCCCCATTGTTATTTCTTCTATGTAGAAAAAGTAAAATTTATTGATTTCATTTGACCTCAGGCAATACGTTTGCTGTTTAAAGAAATATACGTTTTCGTAGAATTTTGAATATTCAAAGTCAAGTCTCACATACACAAAATTAATTAAATATTTCCTACTTGAATTCAATAATCATTGAGTTTTATAGATTAATATAACTTCTTTAGACTTATATCATAATATCTATCTAAAAGATTAATTTAATCTCATATACATACAAATATTACATGTCTCCATTCCAGCCTATATACAAAGGATTTCACTCTAACTTTGGCTTGAACAATTAAAATTCAACATTAGTTTTTCTTAAACCATTCTAATTACGTGGTTAACTGAACAAGTTGATTTTAACTAACGCCAGATGATTTCATTCAAATTGAGATCAACCAAATCAATAAAAAATACAAAAGATGAATAACCTTTTGAATTTATTCCAGCATGTGCAGTATATCTTTTATATTCATATAAGACATGCAGTCCAGACAAATATATTCAGTGAATATATTCAAGAATTTTTCAACAAAAGGGTATCAATAAAGAACATTTTATACAATAGAATTCAGTGTAACACATTAATATATATATTTCTTCTTTTTTCCAGGAAATGGTAGCCAAAGCCTAAAAACTGGAATAAAATCTCTACTCTTTCATTTCCTGTAAGTTGAAATAAAAACACATAAAATGAAAAAATAAAACCAATTATTTGTACATGTACTTGAAAAATGTATGCTCACCTATGTAGATGCACTTACCATATTATATATATATATATATATATATATATATGTATATATATATATGTATATATATACACATCCATATATGTATGCATATATATGTATATATATACATATATATATACATATATATACATACAAATATGTGTGTGTAATTGTTCGTGTGTGTTATTTGTCTCATAGCCATTCCATTATGATATAAACATACTTTCCATGTATCATTTTTATATAATTACTGAATATAACGTAGAAGTAAGATATATACTGTATGATAGCATGTTCACATCACGCTAATACTATCAATATATTTAAGAATTTTCTTTTTATTTCTTTCGCAGGTCCTACGTGTGCTTCCTCCTCATAGTATAAATGATCAGTGTTGTGTACATAGAAAATAAAAAAATAAAAACTCATAAAAACACAACTTTAAAGACACTTTATAAACAATAACTATTGACGAGATAATCAAACAATTTGGAAGGAATTATAAGAAAGTCTTGTATTAGTGTACTATTACATGGACAGATTCGTGTTTTATGTTGTGTAAAATGTACATAGAAATATTCCACCACAGTCTGTCTGCATCAAGACATGTATTGGCTTCTACTACCGTAACTACCAAAGGAAATTAAACAAATCAGCGACAGAGTTCAGGATATTGAAAATATGTTGAAAATATAAGAATATGACTAGAAATATGATACAGAGTGACGAAATGAATATGAAAAGAAAATTATAAAAACTGGGTAAAAAAAAATAATAAATTGAATGAGATTCCAATAAATTGAACAACAGTCAAGATATACAGTATGCATATATTTGTTCAGACATAAAAAAGCGTGAAAAAGCATATTCAAAATGCAAATTGCAAAAGTAATTGAATTGGCATAAAAGATAACAATTTGTTTCTACCAGTTATACAAGCATATAAATTTCCAAGTCCAACAAACTTTACAATATTCATATATATATATATATATATATATATATATATATATATATATATATATATATATGTATGTATGTATATGTATATATACATATATGGGTACAGATTATATATACATATACATCATATACATATCAACAAATCTGTATACTTATATATACATTATATTACATAAATAGACATACACACACTTGTGCGTACATGCGCACACACAAACATGGGCACAAAAACACATATATGTATAAACATACATTTACATATGTATGTATATATATATATATATATATATATATATGTATATGTGTATACATATATTTACATATATATACATATATATATGTATATATATATATATATATATATATATATATAT
>NC_134779.1:23287930-23292930 GCF_046742065.1 Oratosquilla oratoria | reverse complement strand
CGGCCTAGTATATTTTTTGTATCCAACAACTCGTCCAATTCAATCTACCTTAACATCACCTGTAATTAAAAAATAGGACTATCATCTACCAAATGCACATATGAATATAGTATTCTATTGCCTCTCGTAACATCCTTGACAGCTCTTAATTCAAACTGATAAGCTATCAGGGCTCGTACGAATTCCTTTTCATAAAGAACTAATCACCCCCAAATATCAATGTCAAAGAGGAGGAAAGGAGATTGTCATATATATTACATTTCTCGGAAGAGATCCATACCAATTTCATGGTCAACAACTTGCCTTTCTCCTATTGGATGAATATACGTTTTACTACCTGCCGTTAGGTGGTTTTATTCAGTTGAAGATAGTCGTCATATTCTAAGGGTTTTACACGTTATTTTCAACCAGCCCTGGGTTATTGGTATTGTTATTACCTTTTAGTTTAGGTCGATTTTACGTAGTGTGTGTGTGTATGTGTGTGTGTGTGTGTGTGTGTGTGTGTGTGTGTGTGTGTGTGTGTGTGTGTGTGTGTGTGTGTGTGTGTGTGTGTGTTTGTGTGCGCGTGTGTGTATGCGTATGTGTGGTTCACCATGGTCTTGGATCACGTGTTAGACTCGTGATCGACAGCTATTTCCTTACCGGAGGAGAGCTCAGACCTCATATATGACCGGTCTATGGGTAATGATGTGACCTTACACGAACACACACACCCAACTCCCCGCCCACGAGAGTTGGAGTAGCGACACGCAGCGCAGCGATACGTAAATCATTTTAGCCCTGGGCAGGATTCGAACTCGGAGCACCGTTGTGGTGGCCGGGAACTCTACCAACTGCGCCACCGAGTCGTGTGCGTGTGTGTGTGTGTGTGTGTGTGTGTGTGTGTGTGTGTGTGTGTGTGTGTGTGTGTGTGTGTGTGTGTGTGTGTGTGTGTGTGTGTGTGTGTGTGTGTGTGTGTGTGTGTGTATACCTGGTTGTATGGGTATATTCAGGAAAGACTAAAAATGTTGGCAATGAATAGACGATGTACAACAACGTAACAACGTAATTACACGTATCAATGCACGTAAATGAAGAAGCAGACAAATAGATTAATAAATATATAAACAAATATATATATATAAAACCATACATAAACAATAGACACATGAGACTGTATAGCGAATTAAAATCCCTTGTCCATTTCCATCATCAATAATTAGTGAATATATGATCTTTAATGAAAATATATGGTCTTTAATAAAAATGAATAATTTGTTTAGTAAAAACGTACGAATAAAGATAAAGGAACAGATAATTGAAACAAAGATATAAGAAACTGATCCAAGTCTCTATCAACAATACACAGGAAAATCGCATCCCAAATCAATATCAAATGTCAAATCACAAAACCAATCCTTCGTTCTTCCTCTGTTCGCTTTCTTGTATTCCACCCCCACCTCCCCCTTTTCTGAATTCCTCCTTTGGCTGTTAATCCTTGTTAAGTTTCTGTTATTCCCTACGATTCCCCCTCTTCTTCCTCTGTTTCATCATTTTCTTTCGCCTCTCGTCTTTCAACTCTCTCGATTCTCTTTGTATCACAATTCGAAACCGATCGTCTTTTGTTTGCTTGTCGTTCTCCTTTCGTTTGTTTGTCTTGGCGTCTATACTTCTCCTTCCTTGGTTTGTTTGGTTTTGTTATCTATTTCCATTGTTTCGTACCTAGATAATGGGATAGAGTGGTGGTGGTGTTGGTAGTGGTAGTGGTGGCGGTGGTGGTGATGGTGATGATGATGATGATGATGATGATGATGATGATGATGATGATGATGATGATGATGATGATGATGATGATGATGATGATGATGATGATGATGATGATGATGATGATGATGATGATGACGACGACGATGGCGACGACGACGATGATGATAATGATGATGATGATGATGATGATGATGATGATGATGATGATGATGATGATGATGATGATGATGATGATGATGATGATGATGATGATGATGATGATGATGATGACTACGACGACGACGACGATGACGACGACGACGATGGCGACGGCGACGACAGTGACGACGACGACGATAACGATGATGATGGACGCTATAATAATAAAGACAACAAAAATAACCACCAAGACAACAAAGAGAATAAAGATTATGAATAAGTAAATAAATAAATAAATAAATAAATAAATAAATAAACAAATAAATAAGTAAATAAATAAATAGATAATTAAATAAATAAACAACCAAACAGATAAACAAGTAAATAAATTAATAAATAAGTAAGTAAAGAAATAATCAAATAGATAAATAAAAAATCCTGATATGAATTTTTGTCTTATGAAGTTTCTACAGACGAATTTTTTTTCTTTTTTTATTAAACGAGAAATATTTTTTTTTCCAAAATAATATCTTTCCTACATCATGAACATAGATTCCATTCTCTAAGTTTTGCACTGTCAATAGTTTAGTGACGCCCCTACGGACCAGAGCTACTCAGAATTCTTTAATGACAGAGGTCTAATCTCGCGCTCGGATAAAGAATGATGATCAATGGAATCTATATCCTCCCTCCGTTCTCTCTCTCTCTCTCGTCACTCCTTTATAAACTACATCGACCTCTTTCGTGGTGGGATGGAAGCGCTGGTTACATCCAACGGAATTCATGTCCTTCACTTTTTCCTTCCTTCTCTCTCTCTCTCTCTCTCTCGTGGTGGGATGGAAGCGCTGGTTACATCCAACGGAATTCATGTCCTTCACTTTTTCCTTCCTTCTCTCTCTCTCTCTCTCTCTCTCTCTCTCTCTCTCTCTCTCTCTCTCTCTCTCTCTCTCTATATATATATATATAAATATATATATATATATATATATATATATCTTTCTCTCTCTCTCTTATCCATTTCCTCATCAGTCAATTCTCAATCTCCCATTCTCAGTCACATCAGAAAATGTATTGGAAAAAAAAAAAAAAAAAATGATGACGTCATAATGAAATATATGGCTATGGCGTCATATATCCTACTAGGCGTGTCATGACGTCATAAATGATGTTGGCCAACGCTATAATGTCATAAACATTTTGAACAATATGACGTCACAACTGTATTACGTCATAAAAACGTGTCGGGTTGACATTATGACGTCATCATGAGAAATGAGGGTATCGCCATGACTTCATGACGAGTGGAAGGACAAAACCATAATCTATCGTCATATCAGACATTGTGACGTCATAATAACGTCTCTGCCAAGCATTATTACGTCATAATGGCTTGTTCATTAAACATTATGACGTCATTACTGCGTACCTACAATGAGCCGTTATGTCACAAAATTGTGTCTGCAAAGCGTTATGACGTCATAATAGTACGTCAGAACATCATGATGACGTCATTTTTGTGTTCGCACAATTATATATGACGTCATACCTAAGTATATACATAGGCGTTATGACGTCATAAAGGCAAGTCTACAAATCGTTCTGACGTCATAACGGTGAGTCTATACAGCGTTATGACGTCAGAATGGAGTATCTACAAAGCTTTATGACGTCAGAATAGTACGTCAGAACATCATGATGATGTCATTTTTGCGTTCCCACAATTGTATATGACGTCATACCTAAGTATATACATAGGCGTTATGACGTCATAAAGGCAAGTCTACAAATCGTTCTGACGTCATAACGGTGAGTCTATACAGCGTTATGACGTCAGAACGGAGTATCTACAAAGCGCTATGACGTGATAGCAGCGTGTCTGCAGAACATTATGACGTCATAATGGTACGTCAGGTCAACGCTATGACGTCATAATGGTACGTCAGGTCAGCGCTATAACGTCATAATGGTATGTCAGGCCAACGCTATGACGTCATAACGGTATATCAGGTCAACGCTGTGACGTCATAACGGTATGTCAGGTCAACGCTATAACGTCATAACGGTATGTCAGGTCGACGCTATGACGTCATAACGGTATGTCATGTCAACGCTATGACGCAACAAGGTCATCTTCCGGTCCACGAAACAGCAAAAGGTTAATTCAGATAAAAGGAAGGCTGATCTCTGTGACTGCGCCAGTGGTCTGTCTCGTCCTGAAATTCAGGAACGTCTCTAATGAAGAACTGATGAAGTGCATCGGGCTGAAATATGACTACGAAATATATATATATATATATATATATATATATATATATATATAGTTATATTATATATATATATATATATATATATATATATATATGTATAATATATATATATATAGATATGTGTGTGAGTGTGTGTGTGTGTGTGTGTGTGTGTGTGTGTGTGTGTGTGTGTGTGTGTGTGTGTATATATATATATATATATATACAGGTATATATATATATATATATATATATATATCAAAGCACAATAACGTGCTGGGAATAAAACTAAAACTTAATCTCTTCGTAAAAAGGGGGACGAGGGTGTGGGGGAAGGGGGAAGGGAAGGAGGAGGGGAAGGGGAAGATGAGGAAGAGGGGGAAGATGAGGGGAAGGGAAGGGGGAGTGGGAGAGGGAGAGGGAGTGGGAGGGGTACAGGGAGAGAGAGGGAAAGGGGAAGATGAGGGGGAGGGGAGGGGGAGGGGAGGGGAGGGGAGGGGGAGGGGAGGGGGAGGGGAGGGGGAGGGGAGGGGGAGGGGAGGGGGAGGGGAGGGGGAGGGGAGGGGAGGGAGAGTGGAAGAGGGGAGGGGGAGGGGAAGAGAGGAGGGGAAGAGGGGAGGGGGAGGGGAAGAGGGGAGGGGAAGAGGGGAGGGGCAGGGGACGAGGGGAGGGGGAGGGGGAGGGGAGGTGGGGAGGGGAAGAGGGGAGGGGAGAGGGAGGGGGAGAGGGGAGTGGGAGGGGAATAAGGGGAGGAGGGGAGGGGAGAGCGGAGGGGGAGGGGAAGAGGGGAAGAGGGGAGGGGGAGTGGAAGAGGGTAGGGTGAGGGGGAGGGGAAAAGGGGAGGGGAGGGGAAGAGGGGAGTGGGAGGGG
>NC_134779.1:23272930-23275430 GCF_046742065.1 Oratosquilla oratoria | reverse complement strand
AGATTGAATAAGATGATATATATAGTCTATTAGATAAAGTATGATAAATTGAAAGAAAGAAGTAAAGGAGGAATAAGAAAAACGAACAAATGAATAATTCATAATAGAACAGAATCGGAAAGACAAGGAAATAAGATTGAATATGAAAATTAAAAGAAAAAAGAAAACATATAAAAGAAAGAAAAGAGAAAATACAAAATCATAAAAAAGACAAAATATGAAAGAGAAAATAAACATATACAAAAAATAAACAAATAAATAAATAAAATCAAAATTCATTCCTATTACCAACATTGATTTGCGTTGAATATGAGTGACTGCCAGTTGTCCTGGCTATCCAAATGTTTGGAATATTCAAATATTCGAGAACAAAGTACATTTGCTCCATCCTGGAATTTATGTACACTGCTCTCTACAACCATTGAATAAGGCAGTTTTTTTTCTGAAGTTCTTTACTTTATTCTTAGAAGAAAAAAAATAGTCTACTTTCTAGAAGACTATACATGTAGTTTTATTTGATTTTTTTTTTACAATATGTAATTCATGTATTGTAAATACAGCTATGCCTTTCATGCACAACTAAACATCTTTAAACAATGTGGATCTCCTTCTTTTAAGAACATTTCTAAATGAGCTCGAATGGTTTCTCTAATAGTTTAGTACAAATCCAAATATTCCAGGCTATTTTCGTTTTAAATTTTTTCCTCCCTTAGTATTAAGGCCAGAGTCAAAAACAAAAGGACTAAAAAGGTCCTAATACACATACACAATTAGGGCCTTTGTTTTCCTTGCGCGTTTCTCCTTTTTCAGTCTGGTCAGAAAAACTGTCACGTTCCAAGTCCTACATATTACAGGAGCTCCTCTTTGGCTTCCTGCGTCGTAGCTACTTTCTAGTAATGGCCTTGCATTCTAGCTTGTTTAACTTGTACACTTAGATCCCCGCAATCTAGCTTATTTCTTATATTCTCTTTTTTTTTCTTTATTTCGTCTTTTTTCATATTTTCCAGACGAGTCTTCCTATTTTTTTTTTCACTTTTATTTATTTTGCATTTGTTTCGTTTTTTTTCATATTTTTCAGTCCAACTTCTTGTTATCGATTTTTGATTAATATTTTGGTGTTCTTTTGATATGTTTACCTTTTGTGGGGATAGACACAGACCAGGAATGAGATGTTCCTCAAGCATATATATACAAGCAAAGGACACGGAAGACTCCATTTTCTAATTCGTCTTTGTTTTTTTGTTTGTTTGTATTCTTTTCAGACCAAATTCTTGTTATCTATTTTCTATTAATATTTTTGTTATTTTATGTATTGTTTTTCTTTTGTAGAGACAGAAACAGACCAGGTATAAGAGGTACTTCAAGCACATATACAAGCAATGGACACGGAAGACTCCATTTTTTATTTCGTTTTTTTTTTTTTTTTTTTTTTCATATTTTCCAGACCAAATTCTTGTTATCTATTTTTTTGGTTAATATTTTTGTTATCTTATGATTTGTTTATCTTATGTAGTGACAGAAACAGACCAGTAATTTGATGTCAGCCACTGACATACACGTACAAGCAATTCTCATGAACAAGGGAGATTCCATTTTACCCGGCCCGGTTACTTCAAGAAATTTCTGTTTTGTTTATCTTAAGGGAGATTTTACATCAAGGAGATAGCGGCCACAAGCACCCCCTCCTCCTCCTCTTTGCCCTAAAGTTTATATTTCAATTTTTGTCTCCTCAGGTTCTCAACTTAGATATAAAGTCTGCGGACAACTTACAGCGGTGAATGGCTAACTTATGTTCAGGTTAACTTGCAACAGTTTACCGAGCTCTCTCGCCCTGAAATTTCCTTCCGGGGACTTTGCAGGTCTCCTACCCATCACCCCCCCATCTCCCCCCCATCCCTTAACCCCCCCGAACCCCCACCCAACCCCCAAAGACCTCCTCCTCCTCCTACTTCTCCTCATCACCCTCCCGGTTCCGCCCCACCCAGAGGATATGTTGGGAGACACTCAAACCAGATTGGTATTTTCTTATAACAAAAGTAAATAAGATAAGTACATGGTCTTATGAATAGGTATAGGCAGATAAATAAAACAAATGAATAAATATACAAATAAATAAATAAGTACATAGATCAAATAAACAATTAAACAACCAAACAAACAAATAAATTAAATATCAATCAATCCTTCAGCCAATAAAAGGGTAAATAAAAAATGAATAAATAAATAGATAAATAGACAAAAAATAAATAAGTTCATAGATGAAATAAACGATTAAACAACCAAGCAAACAAATGAATAAATAAATTAATCAATCAATCAATCAATCAGCCAATAAAAGGGTAAATGAACAGATGAATAAATAAATAAATAGACAAAAATAAATAAGTGCACAGATCAAATAAACAATTAAATAAACAAAAAAATAAATAACTAAATTAATCAATTAATCAGTCAATCAATCAATAAAAGGGTAAATAAGTCAATAAATGAACAAATAAAT
>NC_134779.1:23267930-23270430 GCF_046742065.1 Oratosquilla oratoria | reverse complement strand
TGTGTGTGTGCATGTAAGGTCACAGCATTACTTATAGGTCGGTCATATATGAGCTCTGAGCTCTCTTCCGGGAGGGAAATAGCTGTCGATCACGAGTCCAATACTTGATCCAAGACCATGGTGAATCACACACACAAGGGCACACATATTACAACATTTTTCTGGCACTGAGAAAGAAAACAAATGAAGAAAGAAATACATCGAAGAGGCTGAGGTTCCTATGTTGATATATAGAAAACTATACTATGGGATCCCAATATTGCGGAGGTTGAAATATGGTTAAAGTGTGTCATCCGCAAGGAAATTATAAATTAAAATTGAATTGTAAAGATCAGGACGAGAGGATTAATATGTAAACATGGTGAGTGCAGTTGACAGTGACAAGATTTTTTTTTCCGGTTTCGTACTTGGCAATATTGTAATTCTGAGCGAAAATGTAAATTAGCCATCAAAATCAGGAAAAGAGGGGTTGATCAGATTAACAAAAGGATTTGTGAATTATATCAAACAGTAGGAAAGAAGATGAAATTATAAATGGAAGAAATTTTTAACAAAAACTGATTGTTAAGACGTTTTAAAAAGACTAGAATAAGCAAAATCAATGTAAGTCAGAAAGAATATTGTAATTCAAATTTATAGTAACAAAAATGAGATAAATTTAAGACTGAGAATGAATTAGACAATAATGATAATATAAGAGAGTTATATAACAGGAATATTTAGGAATAGATAGACAAAATGGTTGAGGAAAGTTTATGAGGAAACTGAAGTTGTAAAAAGTTATGAAAAAATTAAACGTTGTAATAATAAAAAATAGTTAAATGATAGCAAAGCACTCTTGAGAAAAGTAGTTATGGATATAAAATTTCGGTTTTTGGTTTAACGAAGAAATTTGTTTCAATAAGGGAGAGGGAACAATTACAAAAAATATTGGATAACATATAAAAATGGAAATAGGAAAAGTACAAACTATAGTAAAGAAACTACATAAGACAACATGAAGAAAACTTTACATTGCAGATCTGATTGTTTGGCCAGCATCAAATCTAAAATGTAAGAAAATATTCTGAAAGAAAAATATGTTGAAATATTTAGAAGAAAGAAAGATATAGGCAACCTGGATTGGGAGAAGAAAGGTCATTTATTACAAACTTGTCGAGACTCGGAAGCAATCACTGCGCTACAGAAAAGATGGAGCTACGTGCACCAGGATCCGGTGAAGGATTTTAATAAGGTACCTCATGAAAGATTAATATGGAAATTGAAATATACAGGACTCAAAGAGAACCCACTACAAAAGATGAAAGACTTCCAGGAGAATAGATTAATAAGAACGGTTGTAAAGGACAGGATGTCAGGTTGAAAGAAAATTACTAGTGGAGTACCCCAGGGCTCAGTGTTAACGCCAGTGATGTTTTTGATGCACATCAACTTTATAATTGATGGAAAAAAATCAACTAATTTATTTGTTGAGTATGATAAGGTCCTATGGAGTAAAAGATAAGAAAGATTGCAAGTCGCTTGAGAAAGATACAAATAGGACTTGTGTATGGAACCATTGATGTTCTTGGTGTACATAATATCCATGATTGATGGAACAAGTTCAATCAATCTATTTGCTGAGTATGATAAGATCCTACGGAGTAAAATATATGAAAAAGACAGAGGGAATAGGAGAGAGAGAGAGAGAGAGAGAGAAAGAGAGAGGTAAACTGAGATAAAGAGTAAAGCAAAAGGTGGTATACACACACATACACGCGCGCGCGCGCGCAAAAGAGAGAGATAGGTTAACTGAGAGAGAATTTTGTCAATCACATTTTCGTCTTATCACGAATCAATATCTTATAGTTGAATAGAATTGTTTGCAAAAGTGAAAATAGATGTCTAAAACATGTTACAAAGGGCTTAATTTTCTTTTTTATTTTATTTGGTTGGCTCATACGTATTTTTTATTAACAAATGACTCAAAAATTATAAATTGAGTTTAAAAAAAAAAAAAAAAAAAAGGGAAGATCGTGAGGAGCTCCAACGATTTTGATTGACTGAAGTACAAACATTGGTTGGATCAGAATCTAAGGTTTAGCTGAATAAAATCGTTAATTTTGTTATTCAGGAAATACTGTAAAATAGGTCATTGGACTGAATCCATATACATACGTATGCATATACATATACATATACGTATATTTATACGTGTACGTATACATATACATATACATATACATATACATATACATATACATATGCATACAGTATACATATACATATACATATACATATACATATACATTTCAAAATTATTTAAATCTTAATATAAATTATGAGCAGTTGTCCCATACTTGTTGGTTACCAGGACGGTTCAAACGTCCGTCACGTGTACTTCTGCCACTACCTCTCCGAATACCCTCTTCACTATGTCATATATTCTGTACCTTGTTTCTTCATTTTATAATTCCTTCTTTGTATCTGCACTGAAGATGTAATTATACGAAAGCGCTCT